>NC_090180.1:24809506-25092006 GCF_024679245.1 Pseudorasbora parva | reverse complement strand
CCCCAGTTTTCATGAAAATTGAACCAGATCACCTTCAGACTATGCTGATAAAAAAAAAGATAGATAGATAGAGTTTTTAAAGAGCCTCAGGAATCTTTTGCAGGTGTTTAGAGTTAATTAATTGATTCAGATGATTAGGTTAATAGCTCGTTTAGAGAACCTTTTCATGATATGCTAATTTTTTGAGATAGGAATTTTGGGTTTTCATGAGTTGTATCCCAAAATCATCAGTATTAAAACAATAAAAGACCTGGAATATTTCAGTTGGTGTGCAATGAATCTAAAATATATGAAAGTTTAATTTTTATCATTACATTATAGAAAATAATGAACTTTTATAACATATGCTAATTTTTTTGAGAAGGACCTGTATGTGTAAGTGAATGTGTTTCCCATTGCACATTATAGATCAACTAACATGATCATTATGACAAAACAGTGTTTTGTCATAATTTTAATTTAAGTTGATCTATAATGCGCGATGGGCGCTGCCATGTTAGATTCCGCCTCAGAGAATCGGATTTACATCTGCCAAATTCATCTTCGTCTCATGAAATACATGAAAGTAAGTGACCGGTGAACTCGGACAGTAAACTATATAGTAACTTATATATAATGTGTGTCTGATATGAATAAAACACAATCAAATTATAACTGTCAGAAAGGATTGTTATTGCCACTTCCATAGATATCAGTGTGTTTTTGCTGCTACTTATGTGCATTTAAATGTCTGAAACCCAAAATAAAGATGATGTGGCTGAAAACACTGAATCGTTATATGTGACAAGCACTGAGCGTTTATTCTGTCTTTGGCTCAGTGCCAGCCAAAGTGCGAAAGCACGTTTGATGGCACCGAAATGAGGAACCGAAATCTGTGTTCTGATTCGGTCCGGTACATATCGGTTGTATAGGTACTGGTACTATATTAGCACTGGGTTTCGGTACCCAACCCTATGTGTCTTGCACTAAGGAGAGGCTTCCGTCGGACCACTCTGCCATAAAGCTCCAACTGGTGGAGGGCTGCAGTGATGGTTGACTTTCTACAACTTTCTCCCATCTTCCGACTGCATCTCTGCCACATTGATCTTTGGGTTCTTTTTTTATCTTTCTCACCAAGGCTCTTCTCCCCCGATAGCTCTGTTTGGCTAGCTCTCGGAAGGGTTCTGGGCTTCCCAAATTTCCTCCATTTAAGGATTATGGAGACCACTGTGCTCTTAGGAACCTTAAGTGCAGCAGACTTTTTTTTATAACCTTGGCAGATCTGTGCCTTGCCACAATTCTGTCTGAGCTCTTCAGGCAGTTCCTTTGACCTCATGATTCTCATTTGCTCTGACATGCACTGTGAGCTGTAAGGTCTTATATAAGCTGTGTCTCATTTCAGAAGGCTGTGTCCTCCGGAGGTTGCATTTGAAGGGTGCATACGTCTTAAGGCCGTCTCATTTAAAAAAGTGAGTAGGAGACTCCAAATGCTACCTCCGGAGGACGCAGCCTTCTGAAATGAGAGACAGCTTATAGAATGAAGTGAGTGTGCATGAGGTGTAGCCTTCACGGCTGGAGATAACCCACAATTCTTTGCGTCTCTGTTAACAGCCGTCATATTTTTTTTATATTATATTAAAAAATGGCACCACCGCCAGATATACATGCAAGCGTAGGTGTGGTGTTTAAATTAAGTAGTTCAAGCTTTTTTATTTTTTTTATTTTTAAGCTCTATTACCTCAAACAGATAGTTGTAGTAAACAGGATTACAACTGTTTAGTGCATTTTAAACGTTTAGAACAGTGCATTGCTGTCAAGACAAGAAACATTTCATAGTAATTTTCAAGTTATAAATAATTTTCATTCATATAACTGGCGTGAGAGCGCAACAAGGCTGAACTTGTTGGCATAGCAACGAGATACTTCCTGCCTGTGTGTCCTAAAAAGGACGTCTCGTTTAATTCTGATTAAGGACACTTCGTATACTGCATCCTACACAGGATGTGTCCTCCGGAGGCAGCTTTAGACAGGTGTTTGGCTTTCCTAATTAAGTCCAATCAGTATAATCAAACACAGCTAGACTCAAATGAAGGTGTAGAACCATCTCAAGAATGACCAAAAGAAATAGACAAACACCTGTGTTAAATATATGATAGTCACAGCTAGGGTCTGAATACTTAAGACCATGTGATATTTCAGTTTTTCTTTTTTAATAAATATTCAAAAATGTCAACAATTCTGTGTTTTTCTGTCAATATGGGGTGCTGTGTGAACATTAATGAGAAAAAAATTAACTTAAATGATTTTAGCCAATGGCTGCAATATAACAGAGTAAAACATTTAGGGGTCCAGGACACAAAAAATTCTATCAAAGTAAATATACAAATAAAATTAATTGCTAAATTAACTGTATCAACTATATTACTGATCTGCCGACATTGTCACATTATGATCAATTTAAATTATCTAATAACATCACCAAAGTTGACTTGACTCTGAATACTTTCTGTACCCACTGTAGAATCACGCCAAGCTATGGGAACAATATGCCAAACACGCCAAGCTCTGGGAGCTGCTATTTAGCTTTCCCGTGCCAACAAGGAAATTCAAAACAAACCTGAAAACCAGAAGCCAATTCAAAGTCATGCAATTTAACAAAAGCATACAGAATCTGTACTAAAATCGATTCACATATAGAAGGGAGGAACCTCCTTTTCAGTGTCCTGCACGACCCGTTTGGTAAACCCACACCCACCCCATACCCGAAGTACTTAACCAGAACACCTAACCCATTGTCTGGCAGCAGCACTACTATTCCAATTTAATTAAAATTAAATTTTTTATTTTATTTTAAATTCCATACCCAACTCAACCCGTTTGACAAAAGCCTTGAACCGAACCGCACCTGCATAAATGTTCTACATCAGGTAGACTATTTTCTCAATCAAACCAATATTAGGCATTCTGAGTCGATGCATTTAAGAAAAATAGACATGCAGCCTAACAAGGTACAATGAAACAACCATTTGGGATGTCATTAGAGCCCCTCCATCTGGAATCATTATTGTCATTACTAGAGATGCCTTGCGTCTGCGACATGGACTCAGTGTTGCCAGATTGGGCAGTATTGAATTTGATTGTACGAGTAAAAATGGGCTTGGGGAGGTGTACAATACTTGGGCTGTTTGAACATGGCGGCGGTGTGTTGTCGCACCTTGGCAGGTGCTGCGACTTCACTTTTTTTTACAAACAATTGATCGTTTTCATTGTGTTAATGCCTACTTGTCAGAGGCTGTATAACATTTTATGAGTAGTGCTAATCGTTGCAATTACGGAAAAACAATTTACTCATCGGTTTCGGATCATGGACGCACAGTGATTTGCAAACAGACCGCTAGACAGCGGGTGTCTGTTGCGTCCAATCGGAAGACTCGTGGTTTTTTGCTTATCTTGCTTTCCGGGGATGTTCAGTGGCATAACAACGTACACAATGCTTCAGGGTATGATACTTCTACTCTACTACTTCTACTACTTTCCACAAGAAGATTGTGGCGAAGGGGGCATGGTTCTGCGAGGTCTGCAGCGGGAGAGAGAGCTCACAGCGGAGCGGCAGGTAAGTAGGTCAAGCACAGATGACGAACACCTGTTTCTGATTGCAGTAATTGCCATGTAGAGAGCCCATTTAAGCCGCGGCCGGGAGAGAGTCGAGAGAGAGAGTTGGACTGGGACTTCGCGTGCACAGCAGAGAAACTGAGAGACTGACACAGAGAGTCTGTTTGAGAAAGGAGCGATCCATATCGTGGAGAAATTGAGTTATCACACACACACGTGTGTTGATTGTTTATTTGAATAGACTGAATAAAGAGAGCGAGACCCAGTCAAAGCCGACCCCTGTCTTCTTCCTTCCTAACACAACAAACTTTACTACAAAGATCTATTGGGTACCAATGTATAATGTTACTGCTTCTTTTTGTCGAAATCCTGCAAAGAAAGAAAGCAGAGGCTACACTCTAAAAAATGCTGGGTTATTTTTTCAACCCAACTGCTGGGTTGAGACTGTTGGGTCAATTTATTGGGTTATTTTCTCAGTGTTGGGTTGTTTTTTTTGTGTAACCCAATTGTTGGGTTACTGATTGGACTGACAGTTGAAACAGAACTCACCCCTCCCCCATCATCTTTGCGGACATTTTGAATCACCTCAGGACTCAGGAGGTAACGTTAATGTATCGTTTTTCAGCGAGGACAGCTCTCGGAGAAAAAAAGAAAACACAAAAAATGTATGTTTTAGAGTATTTAATCTAGAAAAGTATTACTGTACCCAAGACAAATGCAAAAGTATGCAAAATAGGGCGATTCACACGACACAACAGTCTTAAAAGGCAACCCCTAGCATCGTTTGTTGGTTTGTTAGGCATATACTTTGTTATACAGCTTTTTCCTGCCTTTTGAATAATTAAAATGTCTCTTTTGGCCAACACTTCCCCTGAAATATGTGACTTATGCGAGTCATTTAGTTCGCTAACGTTATGTGTCTTTATATTGTTTTTTTTTAAGGTCGATAGTCGATACGCGAGCGTCGTTTGCTTTATGATACGAAACTCGCGTCAGACAAGGATAAATCGCCTTTTTTGTTCAAAATTAACAAAATTACAGAGTACATCACGAATCTTCCAAACCGTGTTTTCTGTCCATTCAATAAATAACTGCCACACTTGAGTTAGTCTTGAATAAGCTAATGTTAAGTGTTTATAGTCTGACTTAAGACCTTTTGGACGAGCTACTTCAGAGTAATGTTATTTTAGACGAGTAAGTTAAGTTACCTATAACGTTAGTTAACGTAGGCCTATGTAAAATATAATATCTGTAAACAGAGAGAAGTAGCGCTGGCTACAATGTTCTTCAGATGGAATAATAAGCAGTTTTACTTAATATGCAATTTTACCAAAAGTGGCCCGCCAGCGATAATATCTGGCCCGCGCCCGCATCTGCCAAATCTGACAGATTGTTTTGATAGCGGCTGGTTCTAAAATATATCTTTCAGTGTAACGGAGGCGAGCTAATGAGAACTGTGCAGGTAAACTCCCGTCATTTCAAGAGTGGCCTTTGGAAAATTACACAGCATTTAGCCTCATCGTTAGAGCGTCAGACTTCCGTGCAGAAAAGACCTGAGTTCGAGCCCCGCTCAGAGCGGGCGGTGCAAATCTACCCATATCAACATTCAATCAATTTTGTCTTTAGTGATTTTGCCTTCAAAAAAATAGCAACGTTTTAGCAGCGATTTTTTCCCACCGCTAATTTAGCATATAATGCTGCATTGTGTTGTGAGTTGTATGTTTTTAACATTCTTCTCATTTTAACAGGTTGGGAAGGAGGCTGGGCTCACTAAACCCTTCCCCTTTGTCCTTGGTCTTGGAGATGACAGTCAGTGCCATCAGGCCTTTAATTGTTGGCAAACAGGCACTGTGCTGTGGACACGTTTTAAACTTTTTTATGTTTTGGACATCCATTTCCCAAAGCAGTGCACACCAGTGTGGGAAATTTTGCAGACTGTTGTCTATAAACTCCCAGGAAAGGAATCCCCTTCAGTAAGACTGCTCCGTGGATATTTGTCATCCACATTTGTTAAGCAGTACTGGAACCACAACAGCTAACCCTCTCTAAAAGGTTATGAGTTTATATGAAGAGGAAAATTGTCAGGCTAATGCATATATCTGAAGCATTTTACATGTGCCACTGTGTTCCTGTGCCACTTTGTTAACCTTACTCTCTGAAAAGCTGAGTTTAAATTAAGGTGTGTCAAACTAATATATAAAGCACTTGTGCCACTTTGATTGCCTTATTTAATGTAAATGTTAAAAGTGAATTTCCACCCGCAGTCCCTGGACAGGTAGATGTTATAAGCCCTACGTACAAGAGTTCATAAAACATATACAAAATAATACATAAAACCATTACTTCACTCACATCATAAAAACACACTCCACTTCAGGACTCACTCACTCACTCACTCAGTCACTCAGCCACTCAGTCACTCAGTCACTAAAAGGAAAGAAGTTCCTTTCCTTAAAGGAAAGAATTTGATCGCTGGGTTATCTGATCATAATTTAACCTTTCCTTGCACGGAAATTAACAAAAAATAGGTTTAAACATAATACATTAACTTCTTCTAATGTTTTTCATTGCATACCTAAAAGAAAAGTAATAGCATTTAATGAAGAAATAGCTGGTTTAAAGTGGAACGACATATTAGCTTCTAGGGATATAGATTATGGTTGCAATACTTTTTAAAATAAAATGAATTCTGTAAGAGAGAAATTTACTATTGGAGTTAAGAAAAAATTAAACATGAGAATAATTTACCGTGGTTTAATGAGACATTATGGAAGCTGATGAAAAATAGAGATTCAGCTTTAAAGAAAGCTATTAAGTCTGGAAGAGATATAGATAGTTTTTTTTTTTATTTTTTTATAAAGGTTTGCGAAATAAAGTTATTGGAGAAATGAGAGTTGCTAAATCTAATTATTATCTTCATTTAATGAGTGAGGCAAAAGGCAATTGCAAGCTAATTTGGAAAAATGTAAACACGCTTTTTCGGAAGGGGCTAACTTTTAAAGAAAATTTTAAGCTTCGAGTTCAGGGAAAGACAGTTTAATATAATTATGCAATTGCTACTATTTTTTATTTTATCTTATTTTTTTATTAATTCTTTTAGTGAATTAGGAGAAAAATTTGTAAAAGGGGGAAATAAATATGTTTCCGATTGATGTTGGTGTAAAACATTTAATATTATTAAGACTAATGAAATACAAGTTTACATTTATATTTACGCATTTGGCAGACGCTTTTATCCAAAGCGACTTACATTGCATTCAAGGTACACATTTTACATTTTTGTCAATTCTTGCTTTCCCTGGGACTCGAACCCATGACGTTGGCGTTGCTAGCGCCATGCTCTACTCTAATTGGACACTATGTTTGTAAAAACTCAAAAAGATATCTTAACTCCTATTATTACTCATTTAATTAATTTGTCTTAATTAATAAAGTAAGTTTGGGGTCAGTTTGGCGCTTTTAAACATTTGCATTTTATAATCGAATTGGTTAATAAACTAAACTCAAGTGTGCATGCACTGCATAAAATCAGTCAACATGACACACATGCCCATTCAGAGTCAGCTAGTGTTGACGACAGACACGCACTTTCAGCCAATCAACGATCAGCAAGGCAGACATGCTCATTCAGTACATGACAGGTTTTTAGCACGATAACTTGTAGCTGTATATTCAAGTAAACGTTATTCGAAAATGGCATAAATATACAGTAAGTTCCAGGGCTGGACTGGGGCTAAAATTCGGCTCTGCCATACTCAGCACATCCGGCCCATGAGTTCCCTGTGAATGTTTTTGCTGGGGTTGGGGCCATAAATTGGATTATATAAATAAAACTAGGACAAGGACAAATAATGATAGATATTATCGAATTTGCTACAAATGCAGATAAACTTAATATTGCTTTTTTTTTTTCACATAGAAATGCCCTGAGCAGTAAAGCACTGATGATTTTGAGCTAGGATGCAGTAAAGCAAATTTACTGCTTTTAACTGCTGTCATCATTTACTCACTCTTGTGTCATTCCAAACCTGTATGACTTCCGTGAAACACAAAAGAATATGTTTTGAAGAATGTTGGCAACCAAGCCATTTTGGTTAGGCTACCATTTGAATATTGTATGAACAAAAAAACAGACTCAAATTATTTTATTTTATGCTACACAGAAATAAATTCATTTAGGTTTGGAATGACATTAAGGTGAGTAAATTATCACATTTTTGGGTTGAACAATCATATTTTTCAAGAGTTAACAAGGCTATTACATTTCATTAAATCTATTTTAAAAAGTTAATAAAACTTTTAAAGAGGAAAAAAAAAAGCTTGTCCTTAATTCATGGGATCCAGACTTTAAAACTGTTTCATAGACTAGAGTTTAACTCTAGGCCAGTTTCATTTAAATGTAAGATCATGGCAGTCACAGGGTAAAAAACAGACTGTAAAAACCTTGCTCCTCATGGCTATATGGCTATATTGTTTCTAAAACTATAACCAACATAGGTAACACTTTATAATAACATTCAGTTGTAAGTCATTTATAAGTGGTTAGTTAATGATGAACTAATCATTTACAAAACATTCATAAATGATTATCAAGTTATATTCTAACATTATTTAAATGGTTTGTAAATTCCATTACAAGTCATTTACAAGTGATAAGTAAATAATTAACTAATGATTTATGAAACATGACTACGTGTTCATTAATGATTAATGAGTGATTTGTTAATTATTTTACATACATTTAGTAGATTAAGTTATAAGTAATTTACAGTTTAATAGTTAATAATGAACTAAAAATTTACAAAACATGACAATGCATTTCATAAATGTTACTAAATTGTTACTTTTTTGTATATTTTGTAGATTCAGCTATACATTAAAGCTGCGAGCAGCGATGACGGGCCCAAGCCGGTGGCACCACCACCCTGGTGGCTTCAGGCAAATTGTGCAAGACAGGCAATATGCATTTAAACAGGAGAGTATTTTAAAATCGCTCAAATATGCCACATTTACCGCAGCAGCTGGTGCCGCTATGACCACAAGCCACACCCATGATGTAATTTAAATATAGATGAATTCTAATGTAATATGATATAATAGGTCATTTTCAAATATGTGCAAAGTTAACTTTTGCAGCTCAAAATTTTGTAAGTCCAGAAGGCCAGGTCTTTTTATTTTATTAACACAATTATTAAACTAATTATATAAAACTATATTGTTAGTGCCCTACAAATGAAGTTGGATTCACCACATTAACTGCAGCAGTTGGTGCTGCTATGACTACGAACCACAACAGTTACATCTATGAGATCAATTAAATTTAATTAATCAATTTCATGTCAGATGATGTCACATAAATTTCAAATGAGCGCAGAATACCGTCCGAATGGTCATATTGTATTATCCTAACACTTATCTTCGTGTGTTTTTGACCTACCGTAGCTATTTACAATCTTATGCAATTAAGCATGCTTTCATTTCAATATTTGTAGCATCCAATAAAACATTTTACAAAAATTACCAATTGGAGCCAAATCACAGAAACTGCAGCAATGATTTTAATATTAGTGTCAGGTAAGTGTAAGATGCGCGTCTAAATTTTATGGAAGTTTATTATAAACTTTATTATAAAATTTACTTAGACTGACTGGGTAAACCCAGCCTGATCTGCCAGCGATTTGACTTCGCCCTGCAACACAGTCTGAAAACCCGTACAATTATTTCTACTGCTTCTGTTACACTTTTGCGGGAACAAATCACAGACTAACTTATTCACCTGGCACGCTATTGGCGAGTTTAGTAGTCTGTTTAGTTGACTATCCAATTGCATACAGAGTCATTCAAATAAAGCTCATTGATCAATCTTAAATTGAGCTTGGTCTGGTGATACCCAGACAACTTATAAACTAGAAAATCATGTGAAATTTACTTTTTAAATCAATTAGATTTTTATCAGTAAATAATTAATTTTGTGTCTTTTTGAATTTTGTAAACATGTGTCTTTTCAAAAACAGCAAATGACCTTCTGTAAAGCCCATGTATAGAAAACACACACACACGCACACACAATTTCAAGCATGCTAAGTCTCAAATACACCCAAAAAGATAGTTAAACTTACACTTTGCCATAGCAACAGTATATAAAATATCAGGAATCCATTTGTATGTCTATATCTGTCATGTTTTCACATTATACTGATGAAGTTTGAAGTAAATCGAGTGAAAGTAAGACAGTGATTCAAAAAAAATTCAAAAAGTGACACACATCCTGCTGCCAGTTGGTGGCGCTATAACTTTGACTGAATATTGGAATGTAGATGTCTTCAGGCCAGGACTCTTGTCAAACGTGAAGTTTGAGGCAGATCGGACATTGGATGCTTGAGGTACAATAAATTCCTGTGTCATGGCGAAACATCAACATTTGTGAGGCCGCCACAGACACACCCTTCAGGGAAAACTCAAGATCTTCCCAATTTAACACCACAAAGGCCTTTAGATTAGACTGTGCAAATACGATGTTGATATGATTCAATCTCTAGGAGGAGTTTGTTAAAGTACAACGTCTGGCAATGGCAAAAACTGCACCAATTTACCAAAGAAAATTCAAAATATCTCAGTTCCTGTTGGTTTTTCAGATTTGGCGCCCAGGGTCTTTTTTTGTAGGTATTGGGCTGTTGAATGCGTCTGCCGAATTTTCATACTCATACATGAAACGTAGCGCGAATGACGCTTAATTTAAATTTTGTAGGTGGCGCTATCGAACCATTTTGCCACACCTAATTCAGAAACCCATATCAGATGTATGTTTTCACCACTTCTGATGCGTGTGCAAAGTTTCATGAGTTTTCATGCGTGTTTAGGCCCTCAAAAATGTAATTCATTTGGGAAAAGAAAAATTATGGTTTGAGCAATTACAATAAGGTCCTCACACCTTAAGCCCTAAATATCTGAGTTCCTGTTCGTCGGAGCTAATGACTGTAAATTAGAAAGTTGTTCGGCTCAAAGAGAACAATATATATACAGAGTTTGGTGACTGAAGATAAAACTAACCCCCCCACTTTTGACAAAAGATTGCATTACTTTTGTCAAAACATGGCGCTACTGAGCTCCTCCACCATGCCCGTTTTTAAGTCTTTGCCCATATCTACTGGACAGCATGTCTGATGATGTGTGTGTTGAGTTTCATGTAATTTGAAGCATTTTAAGAGTCTCAAAAGCAGCGAAAAAGAATGTTATAGTTTGATGTGTTGCCGTGGCAACAGTATATACAATATCAAGAAGTGCTTACCAGCTTTATATCTGCTATGTTTTGACATTATACTGATGAAGTTTGAAGTAAATCGGGTAAAAATAAGATGGTGATTTCAAAGCATTTTGAAAGTGACACACTTCCTGCTGCCAGTTGGTGGCGCTATAACTTTGACTCACAAAAGTCATATCCATGTGATCGCCCTCTTACAACGAACACACAGCTGAAGTTTAATTAAAATGAATTAATGAATGTTTCCTGTTTCCCTTTTCTCGCCATAAATTTGTCTCCTCGCCACAGCCTAACAGTTTGAGATATCAAAAAGTTACTCGCAATTTAGCATCCTCAATGTCTTGACTTCATGCTGACCGAGTTTGGTGCTGATCGGGTGAATCGTCTAGGAGGAGTATGTTAAATTCCAGAGCATGCGTTTTCCGAACAACCCATAATAGCTCACTTCCTGTTGGGCTGACGCATAACTTAGAGCACGAAAGTTGTTTGGCCCAATGAGCTCTATATGTGTACCGAGTTTCGTACATGTACGTGCAAGTGTGTTTGATTTATAGACCATGTTTTCAGACCCCACTTTAGGGGGTGCTGTCGAGCCCCCCTGCCACGCCCAGGTACCAGCTTTGGTCCGGCCCTGATGACCGCAGATTCCGATGTGTGTGCAAAGTTTCAAGAATTTTCGAGCATGATAAGGGCCCCGAAAGTGCCAGAATAGTCGAAAAAGCTAAATTGTCCTTAGAAGAACAATAGGGCTCTGCGCCCTTTCAGGGCTTGGGCCCTAATTACTTATAAGTTATTAGATAATGATAAACTAATCATTTACAAACCATGACTATACATTCATAAATTATTAAGTATAATATGCTAACAATTTGCAAATCTGTAAGTTATCTTTAAAAAATAGCATATCATAAAATAATCAAACAGATCCTTAGTAAATGGTTAAGTTACTAGTTAATATATTATTAATCACTGAAATGTCAGTGTACCATTATATCAATAAACAAATGTTAATCGTGAACAAATGATGATCAAACCATTAGTAGATAATGAATATATAATTTATTGATGCATCATTACATTTTAAAGCTGGTCTGTTAAAACCCACAAAATGCATTTATGCTAAAGCAATTTTTTTTTAAAGAATGATAAATTACTAGTTGTCAAATTAATAAACATTTTATAATGACTTAAAGTCAGGGGATTGCAGTGTGTTAAGTTAAATCCTTTTACTCAGTGGTGCAGACTTGTGTTCTGTGATGGGTCTAACGTTAGTGATAATGTGAACTGGTTTTACCCTCTAGTGAAGCATCAGGTGCACGTGTCAGAGAAGACAGCTGTCTATACCCTCACCAGTCAGCATTTACATTAAAGTACATACCTCAAAGTGTTCATCACCTGTTAGAGATGATGTTGTAAACGCATGAATAAATCATTTACAAATCTTTATCACCCGTTACAAATGATTTGCACACGTATACAAGGCATTCACAACGCTTTCTGCGTCCCCTAATCTAAAGTGTAGACTATTCATCACTTGTAAATGTTTTAGACATCATTTGTAGATATTTCTTACCCGTTACAAATGATCTGCACACATATACAAGGCATTTACAATGCTTTTAGCGTCCCCTAATCTAAAGTGTAGACTATTCATCACTTGTAAATGTTTTACACGTCATTTGTAGATATTTCTCACCCCGTTGAAAATGCGTCCATTGATTGCTACAACAAATGTAACATTAAATGTGAAAATTAAATTCTGCTATTCCTCCCCTGGTGCAATAGAAATGTGTAAATAGGTAATTCATCTAAATACTGAAAGCATTTAGCTCCAATTCGTCACAACCAATCCCTTCCCTAAACCTACCCGTTTGTGTTTTAAAATAAAAAAAAAAAACAGGCAGATACGACTGCAGGAACAATTTATTCAAAAAGTACAAATATTCCAAGTGTCCCGAGGCCAAACGATTGGTTTGTATGAAGTAAATCCACAGAAGCGATCAGCAGCGTCGAGTCCACCATCAAGCGGCCGATGATTAATGATTAACACATTTCAAAATTTGCCGCCCGGAACTTCCATTGAGACAGCATTGGCTGTCGTGTGTCTCGTGACCAATTGCGTCATTACGTCAGCTTTGATTGTAAAATGCCATTGGCTCTCGTGTGTCATGTGACCGATTGCGTCCTGCTTAAGAGTCAGGACAGGAGAATTATTTGAATGACATGGGGAGGGGGCCAAGATGGCAGCTTGAGTAGATGCACATGTTCTAGCTCTTGCAACAATTTAGGGTACATCTTACAAACGTTGATGTAAGAAACAAGTCACACTTCTAAGGTGTTATTGAGATTCGTAGCAATAATCTAGAGCTGACTAATAGCCTACTAGTTCCGCAATGTTTTTTTTTTTTACATCGAGAAATTAGCATGGACGTGTCAGACTCAATCCCTAAAGAGATGGATATTGATCTCCAGAAAACGACGGAAAAAAGACTTATCAGCGAAACTCATTCCTACACTCATTCAACAGAAAAAGGGAGGAGAATGTGATTCCACTCCAAATACGCCATCCAAGGCACCTCCGTCAAAAAAGCACGCAAAAAGTGATGTAACGGATGAACTAACGTTAAGTCAGGTACAGCAAAGCATCATTCAAATAATTAGACTGTCATCCGAGGAAATAAAAGACATGGTAAAAGATAATTCGAACAGCATCAATATGTTGAAAGAAGCGCTAGAGGTGGTGCATTCCGAAATTTTCGACATTCGGAGGGAGAACGAAGATTTGAAAAACAAAAATGAAACAAACCTGAAGCGCATCTCGGAATTGGAGGACCGAGTAAATGACCAAGATCTGTACTGTCGGAGATGGAATCTACGATTGGAGGGGCTGACCGAACGTTCAGAGGATAATGTCAAGACTCAGGTAATGGAAATCTGCAAAGCGGTGGTTATCGAAGATGATCGTAACTTCGTTGCTAACAATGTGGACATTGCTCATCGCGTTGGAAGACCTGTTGCAGACAGCGGCAAGGAAAAGAGACCTAGGTCGGTGATAATACGATTCACTTCCAGAACAGCCAGGGACCTCACATGGAAAGGAGCAAAGGGAAATGACTTTCTTAAGAAGAAAAAAAATGTACTTCAAGGAAGACCTGACGATAAAAGACAGGGCTACGTGGAATCTCCTTTGGCCTGTGATCGACAAAGCACGGAAAGAGGGCAAAAGGGCCTTCTTTGTTGGAATCAAGGCAATCGTAGATGGTAAAGAAATTAAAATGTAAACGAATGTTCTCCTTACTATAACAGTTAGGGTTCTGAACCCTAGATTACTGTGACAGGAATGGTATGTTGCTTTTTCAAAAAAGATAAAGACTAATTATTCAAAGTATTTTTCATAATGTTTATCCTGTTCTAATGTGAAACTACAAATGAATTATTATTCTTTATGTAACTCAAATTTGAGCAAACAGGATCTCAGGAATGGTTACTGAACTGTGACTGATTTTCGGAAAGATAGGAGTAAGATTACCCTTTATAACACTCTCAACACCTTTAATTTGCACATTGTTCACCTAATTGTTCTATTAAGGTTTTTTCTTGTTCGAATCAATGTCAATATCGATATTTTCAGTAAATGCTAGGGGTATACGAGACACACTCAAAAGAAAAGCTCTGTTTTTGTTTTGTAAAGGTAAAGAAGCATATTTCTGTTTTATTAAAGAGACTCATGCCTGCAAGGATGACGTGTTTTTTTGGAAGAACCAGTGGGGTTGTGACATTTGGTTTTCTTTTGGTGATTCAAATAGGACAGCTGGTGTCGCTATTTTAAAGGACAGGTTTTCAGGGAAAGTTCTAAGTCACAAAACGGATGATCATGGTCATTGGATTGCCTTACTTATTGATATAAACCAAATTAAAATTATTATCATAAATATATATGCCACCAATAATAAAAAAAAACAAATGAGTTAATCTTTCGAGATATTGAAGGCCATGTTAATAATTTACATTCAAAATTCCCTTCAGCCGAAATAATTTGGGGTGGTGACTTTAATACGGTGTTTGATGGCAAACAAGATCGATTTACATCTAGAATTGACAATATCGCAAAGTGAATTAAGCAATGTTTGTTTGCGACTGAATATACTTGACATTTGGAGATATAAAAATCCTCAGTCACTTATGTATACATGGAGTAATAGGGACAAATCTCAACAATCACGTATTGATTTTTGGCTAATTTCAGAAAATATAAAAGAAAGAATTGAATTTGTATCTATTGAACCATCAGTTTTAACAGATCATAAAGGCATATCTATTAAAATGAATGTGATCATTTCTCAATCAAGTAGAAATAAGCATGCATATTGGAAGTTAAATAATAGTCTATTGAAACATAATGAGTTTTGTGATCAAATTAAGAATTTGATTGTTAAATATTGGCAAGCTTCTTTGATTCAATCTTATAGGAAATTATGGGAACACACTAAATTTGAAATAAGGAAATTTGCAATATCGTATGGAAAATCCATTAAAAAAGGAAAACGAAAACAAAATAATTAATGAAATAATATCCCTCACTTGTAGAAATAACCATAATATGTCAAAAAAACTGAAATATTAAAGCTTGATTTGTTGCAGAATGAGTTGGATAATATTTATGAAGAGAAAGCTAGGGGTGCTTTTGTTAGGTCTAGACAAAAATGGATGGAAGCAGGAGAAAAAAAAACACTAAATATTTTTTTTGGTTTAGAAAAAAGAAATAGAGAAATAAATTCTGTAAACAAATTATGAATAAATGGACTTGTTAATGATAATCTCAAGGATATTTCTTGTTTTGTTTGTCAATTTTATAGTAAATTATACAGTTCAAATAATCAACTAAATGATGAAGATTTTTTTCTTAATAATTTATCAAGCAGTATTAATAAGATTTCGTCAGATTATAAAAATTCATGTGATAAGGAATTAAATATTGAGGAAATCCCAAATTGCATAAATAGTCTCCTGGATAAAAAGAAAATAAGTCTCCTGGAAATGATGGCTTGACAGGGGAGTTTTACAAAACCTTTTGTAATGACCTTTCACCCTTTTTACTTGCAGTATTTAATGAGGCCATTGATTTGGGAGAAATGCCTGCATCACTAAAACAAGGGGTAATTACACTTATACCCAAGCCTAATAAAGATAAACTGTATTTAGAAAATTGGAGACCAATTAGTTTGTTAAATAATGATACTAAAATATTTGCAAAAAGACTCAAGAAAAAATTAAATACAATAATTGATGAAGAGCAATCAGGTTTTCTGAAAGGTCGTTATATTGGAAATAATATTAGGTTAATTTTGGATTTAATCGATTATAGACACTTTGTCTCAGATGATTCTTTTATATTATTTATTGATTTCTATAAAGCGTTCGACACTATTGAACATTCTTTTATGTTCAAAGTTATTGATTTCTTTGGTTTTGGTAATTTTTTTCAAAAAGCAATTTGCACACTTTATAAAGGTTCGAATAGTTCAGTCAAATGATCTCACGGTACCTGTCAGAGATTTGATATGGGGCGTGGGATTAGACAAGGCTGTCCTATATCCCCTTTTCTCTTCATATTGGTTACTCAAGTCATGGCTGTTCATATCAAAAAAGCAAATTTTCAGTGTTTGGAAAAGAGACTAAACTTAGCCAATTAGCAGATGATACCACATTTTTTTTTGTCAAAAATAGTGATGAATTGGAAGAAGTTATTAAATGTATTGGAACATTTTCTGAAATTTCCGAATTAAAAATAAACAAAAATAAGTCCACTTTATTCTCTCTTAAGGACTGTGCATTGAAAGAAATCTGTGGTATAACAATTAAAGATAATATCACATACCTTAGGATAATGGTATGTAAAGATTTGAATCAAAGCAGATTCAATTTTGAGCCTATTATATAGAAAATTAAAAACAGATTTAATATGTGGCTTATGAGAGATCTGTCCCTAAATGGACGTATTCTATTTAAAAAGTTGAAGGACTTTCAAGGTCTGTTTATATATCTATGTCAGCAGATGTTCCAAATAATGTTGTTAGGGAATTAGATAAAGTTCTTTATGATTTAATTTGGAGGAAAAAAATACACTATTTACCGATAGATATTCTAAATAATAATAGAGACTTTGGTGGCCTTGAAGTCTTAAATTTTACAGATCTTAATAATGTGTTTAAGATAAAATGGTTAATAGAATTTATTAAAAATAAAGATAGTATATGGAATGTTTTCCCAAATTACATATTTAACTCTGTAGGTGGCATTAATTTCCTTTTAAAATGCAACTTTTCGGTAGAAAAAATCCCAGTGAAACTGGCAAACTTTCATAAGCAGGCACTGCTGGCTTGGCTATTAATATATAAACATAATTTTTCACCACATCGATACCTTATATGGAATAATAAAGATATCTTGTACAAAAAAATGTCAGTCTTTAATAAGACTTGGTATGACAATGGAATTCTTACTGTCAGTCAGTTACTTAATGAACAAGGTTTGCTTTTAACATATTCTGAATTTCTCAATAAAATTTATGATTCCCGTTAAGCCAAAAGAATATGCTATTATCTTTGATGCAATCCTGGAGAGAGTTATAAGTTATCTAGAGTAATCTAGAAACCCTAGATTTTGTCCAATAAACGTTGATTTTCAGAACTGTTTTTCTAGTGATACAATATTTATTGGGGATAATAACATAATAATAGATAAATGCAGTAACAAATATATTAGAAACATTTTAAAAACAAATTATTTGTCTTGTTCAACAGTGTTTTGGTCTGCTAAATTTGAAAATATTAATTGGAAAGGAGTATGGTTAATAACAAACAAGTTTTTTATTAATAATAAAATTAGAGAGGTATCTTATAAAATTTTGCACAGAATTTACCCTGTCAAGGAGTTATTTAAACGTTTCCATGTAAATATTGAAAACTTGTGTGAATTCTGTGGTATTACCAAAGAATCTGTGACTCATCTTTTTTTTTGATTGTATATTTTCAAAAATGTTTTGGTTTGATGTCTCTAATTTCATATCTAGATTGTTTGAAACATATATAAAATTGATCTATATGATGTAATATTTTTCTTTGTACAAGACAATATCGATTCCAAAAGTACGATGTGCTTCCTTATACAACTTTTTATTTTACTTGGAAAATATCACATTCATGTGAAAAAATGGGCTAAAGCTAAGCCAAGCTTTGAACATTTTATAAAAGAAATTAAACAATATGGGACTACATTAGAGAAAATTAAAAACAAAAAAGCAAGAAAGACATATGAAGCTTTTTGTTACTTTAAATTGGTGTAATTTTACCCCTGGCATGAACTACTTTAATTTTTTGTTTTTGTTTTTATCCTTGTTGTGAGATGTAATTGCATGTATAAGTTTCTGTTTTTCTTTTTTTTTTGCATGAATAATAATAATAAAAAAAAAAAATATATATATATATATATATATATACATATATACATATATATACATATATTTGAATGTTAAATAGGATAAATATGCGTTCATAAAGGGATCATTATTTCAATGATTAAAACATTAAGATCAACTCTGTTCTTCACAAAGATATCGTATGACTTCAGAAAAGGTTCAATACAACATAATACTTTTATACTGTTTTTGGTCAGTTTTTGCAATAAAAAGTAGCCTATTTATATTTATAAAATCATGTCTACTTTTACAAATGCAAAGAATTAAATGCGTCTTGATCTGATGCATTGGGATATGCAACAATACATTATATAGGCTACTCATCATTTACTAATGGTTTGATCATCATTTGTTCATGATTAAAAATTTATTGAGATAATAGTATATTTACATTTCGTTGATTAATAATATAATAACTAGTAACTTAACCATTTACTAAATATCTGTTTGATTATTTTATGAAATGTTTTTTTTTTAAAGATAGGCCTAACTTATGACAGATTTGTAAATCGTTACCATATTAATCATTTATGAATGTATAATTATGATTTCTAAATTATTAGTTTATCATTATCTAATAACTTGTAAATAATGTATAACTGAATCTACAAAACATACAAAAAAGTAACATTTATAAGTAAAATATTTATATTTATAAGTAAAATAATTAACAAATCACTCATTAATCATTAATGAACACGTAGTCATATTTCATAAATCATAAGTTAATTATTTACTAATCACTTGTAAATGACTTGTAACGGAATTTACAACAAAACATTTATAAAATTTTAGCATATCACTTGATAATCATTTATGAATGTTTTGTAAATGATTAGTTCATCATTAACTAACCACTTATACATGACTTACAACTGAACGTTATTATAAAGTGTTACCTAAAACGTATAATAAACTATTATATATTTGTAAGTAAAAAAAAATGTAAACACCTGTAGGAAATACGAAAACAGCCTCTATAAAAGTGATTTATATTCTGCAATATTAATTTAAGTAATATAGCAACATGTTTAATAAATGTTTCTTCCAAAACAACATATTTCTTCGCTGTTAGCTGCAATGTAAATTGTGGTTGTGTAAAGTGAAACGTTTGTGCGTTGCCGTTTTCCACTTTACCTCGTCATGAATAGGCCTACATGCTCGCGGCTGTTTTCAGCTGATTCAACAGAGAACCTGTAATGTTTACATATCATACGATTGTATAAAACAAAAGTCGGAGTCAAAGTGCCGTGTAGAGCAGCATTTAAACGCAGCGTGTATGTTCGTCAGCGGCTGTGCTGTGCGGATATTCGCCTTTTGCAGTTCCATGCGCTCAAATAATAAATAAATAAATAAATAGAAAAAAAGCGCCTAATATGGAGATCTCATGCTTCGGCTTGTCAATTCAGAAGACAAACCAATGGGCTGCTGTTGCTGCATGTTGTCAGTGGTACAAAAAAAGAATTAAAAACACTACCGGCCCCAAAGTGGGTCGGCCCACCGGGCAAATACCTGGTATGTCAGATTACCAGTCCAGCCCCGGTAAATTCTATCTACAATAAATAGTGGGAGAGTGAAGCTCCCAAGCTCTCGAAAACCTGGATTACACCTGTGACTAGAAGGTCAAATTTGGTCCAATTACTGTTCTTGTTACCTTTATAAATCTCAACAATTGTGCCAAATTGCATAATTTTCTTATGAAAATTTAAAGAAAACTAACGGAAATAATAGGGGCTACACCTGTTTCTCTTTATAAATATAACCAACTCTTAGAGCAAAGTTGACTGACTTGACTTGAAATCGAATATAGGACTATATGACTCCTGTCCATCATGTGAACACTGATCCGGGCATCTGCAACTTTTAAACTGTCTAGACTGTGCTGTACTCATCCCTTAAAGCTGCTTAAAGAGGTTTGAATAAACAATTAATCAGTTTTGACGGTGCAAAGCGATTTGTTGTAATTTTTGTTGGCGGATTATCATATTCTATCAATAAATGGTGCATTTGGCAGTGGTATGTGCCTTAACGTGTGTAAAAGGTGTGCTAATTTCATTGCTTTTTCCTATCTTTTATATTGCACAATTTTTAAGTTAAATTGACAGTTTTTCTGATGGTCAAGTCACCAATTAATTTCTTGATTGCCGTTTCCAACTAGACATTTTAGTCATATTTACTATCTCCATTTAATGTAGTCTGTTTTCCTCAATTGTTTTAAGGAGATAAAATGGTACTTATCAACCTTGACTGGTAAGGCAAAAACGATTCTATCATTTGGCAGTTATAATTTTGGGCATTCTTTTCAGCAGCTCAAGTTCTTACTAGAACCAGGAAGTATGACCATATTAGCCTGGTTTTTCAACACTTCACTGGCTCCCTGTTAAACATTGCATACGTTTTAACATTTAGCTTATTACGTACAAAGCCCTGAATGGTTTGGCTCCCCAGTACTTGAGTGAGCTCTTGACGCATTATACTCCATCACATCTATTACGGATCTCAAAACTCTGGCCAGTTGATAATACCTTTTCCTATAATCTTTTTCCTATTTAGCACCTAAACTCTGGAACAGTCTTCGTAGCATTGTTTGGGAAGCAGACACACTGTCAGTTTAAATCTAGACTAAAAACACATCTCTTTACTATGGTATACACATGAAACATTTTTAATTTATATTATTCAAAATCAGCTAAATGATTGTTATACTACATTAACTAGGTCAGCCAGAACAGGGAACACCCATAACACAGTTTTCTCCAGACAGTCTGTACAGCCAAATCAAATGCTGTTGCATTATTTTCCTGTTTAACACTGTGCAGCTGCTTTTAACAATCGGCATTGTAAAAAGCTCTATATAAACGTAACCCCTCCTGTTCGATCCGCCTGCTCCAAGCGGGCCTCGAACCCGGATCCACCGGCATTAGAGTCGGCAGGTCGGACGCTCTAACAATGAGGCTAGACGCTGCAACCTCTAGCTTCAATCGCTATAGCATCTCTTGAGGTCAGGAGTGAGGTTTACTTTAACTACCGTTAAATAAATAAAGGTGACTTGACTTGAGTTTTTTCTTGTAGTGGGCGGGTTTTAGAGAGCTTTTGGGCTGAAAATCATTGACCCAATCTGGCAACACTACTTGGACTCAGAGTTGCACTTCAAAAAAAAAAAAAATATGCGACTTGACTTGGCCTCGCGACCAACTGACTGAAGACTTGAAAAAAAGTTATTTTGAAAGAGAATTTCTGATTACGTTCCCACATGATAGCATTAAATATTTTGAGTATTCACTCTTAATTAATTAATTTCCTATATAAATATGTTGTGCAGAAAACACACCAAGTCAGCATTATTATATTGCATTATTATATTATATCACATCTGAAGGTATTCAAACATTGTAAAAGTGCTGTTATACAAATGAACAACAAACAAAATAGCCATACATTACTTTGTAATTTAATTTGAAAAGCATCAAATTAATTAATCAAAAGGGGAGCTGCAGTTTTATGATTCACTAATAGCTGTTATTTTAGACTATTTAGTTGTTAGTTTAGTTTTACAAACCTTTCATACATGAAAAAATTATTAACTTCATAAGATTGTTTAAGTCAAAGATATTTATACTCGTTTTTTCGCGGGAGGCATAACTTCTTGTAGAAGGTGTAAATTGCAGGGCCGTGGCAGTACTGCAGGACATAGACAGACCATTCTCAAAGGAATTCCTGCTCCAAAACTATGGCTTCCACCTCATTCACTAACCACTGAAGTGAGGAGAAATGCACCAAAATTGGATGGTATAACCCAATGCACGATTTGAAAAACTCATGCTACTATGTGAGCAGAAAGAGGCATCAACTGCCAGAGTGTCGCTCACTCCCCATTACCAACTCAACATGGGACTCATGGCTTGGACTCATGATGTGCCTCGGCAGCCTCATAGATGTCAGTGACGGGGGAGAGCTAACGTGTCTTGCTTATCAATGACAGCAAGACGTGAACGCAGCACTTTCATCTTCAAGTTGCCACAGTGCTCACAAAGAGAAGTGCCTTGTAGCATGGTTTGAGCAAAAGACGCACGGAGGCACTTCAGTGAGTGTCGTCACTCAATATAAAGCGGCAACACAACCGCACACACTTGTGATAATTCTAGAAAGGCCACACAACCATATAATATTAGAAGGCCATATAACAGTAGCCTAAAATATCACCCAAATAGTTATTTTGCTATTGGTTAACATTTTCAATGAAACAATGAAAAATTATACTTTCACAAAACCATTACTTGAATTTGGACAGCTATATTTATTTTCCTGGTTGGTTTTGTTTGTTTTTAATGCTGTTAACAGTTTGAGATACCTACATGGAGTGCTCCAGATGAGGAGAAGTCAATATCAAGGCCCATCTGGTCACAAAACTCCTGCAGGTCATCTACCATCTTGCTCTGGGGTGGTGGGTGTCTCCGCAGTAGGGCTAATTCTGGGTATGTGCGGTAGATCTGATGGGCAACCGCCATGTTTGCCAGCAACATGAACTCCTCCACCAGTCTGTATGACACAAGGAATGCGATTCATTGTTCAGAAGCTCAATATGAAGGTGTTCAGGGCCACATATTGTGCCTCCACACAGGAGGTGACCAGTTTAATAACACTAAGAAATTACAACAAGCAAAAGCATGCATGCCCATTTACAGTGCCTTGCGAAAGTATTCAGCCCCCTTGAACTTTGCGAACTTTTGCCACATTTCAGGCTTCAAACATAATGATATGAAACTGTAATTTTTCGTGAAGAATCAAAAACAAGTTGGACACAATCATGAAGTGGAACAAAATTTATTGGACATTTCATATTTTTTTAACAAATCAAAAACTGAAAAATTATTCAGCCGCCTTAAGTTAATACTTTGTAGCGCCACCTTTTGCTGCGATTACAGCTGCAAGTCGCTTGGGGTATGTCTCTATCAGTTTTGCACATCGAGAGACTGAAATTTTTGCCCATTTCTCCTTGCAGCACAGCTAGAACTCAGTGAGGTTGGATGGAGAGCGTTTGTGAACAGCAGTTTTCTTCCAGAATTGTCCTGTATTTGGCTCCATCCATCTTCCCATCAATTTTAACCATCTTCCCTGTCCCTGCTGAAGAAAAGCAGGCCCAAACAATGATGCTGCCACCACCATGTTTGACAGTGGGAATAGTGTGTTCAGGGTGATGAGCTGTGTTGCTTTTATGACAAACTTAACGTTTTGCATTGTTGCCAAAAAGTTCAATTTTGGTTTCATCTGACCAGAGCACCTTCTTCCACATGTTTGGTGCGTCTCCCAGGTGGCTTGTGGCAAACTTTAAACAACACTTTTTATGGATATCTTTAAGAAATAGCTTTCTTCTTGCCACTCTCCCATAAAGGCCAGATTTGTGTAGTATACAACTGATTGTTGTCCTATGGACAGAGTCTCCCACCTCAGCTGTAGATCTCTGCAGTTCATCCAGAGTGATCATGGGCCTCCTGGCTTCATCTCTTATCAGTCTTCTCCTTGTATGAGCTAAAGGTTTAGAGGGACGGCCAGGTCATGGTAGATTTGCAGTGGTCTGATACTCCTTCCATTTTAATATTATCGCTTGCACAGTGCTCCTTGGGATGTTTAAAGGTTGGGAAATCTTTTTTTAACCAAATCCGGGTTTAAACTTCTCCACAACAGTATTTCGGACCTGCCTGGTGTGTTCCTTGTTCTTCATGATGCTCTCTGCGCTTTAAACGGACCTCTGAGACTATCACAGTGCAGGTGCATTTATACTGAGACTTGATTACACACAGGTGGATTCTATTTATTATGATAAGTCATTTAGGTCAACATTGGATCATTCAGAGATCCTCACTGAACTTCTGGAGAGAGTTTGCTGCACTGAAAGTAAAGGGGCCAAATAATTTTGCACGCACAATTTTTCAGTTTTTGATTTGTTAAAAAAGTTTAAAATATCCAATAGTTACGTCCCTCAGCTCTGGTGTTTGTTGCTACACGTGTTTGAGTGAGTTCATGCAGTGTGTGTGTCTCTTGATTCCAGATGAGCCACACCTGAGCGGAGCCTGTATTAGCGCTATAAAAGATTTCCTGGAGCATTTCAGGGTGTGCACACGGATCCTTGAGAGTCTGCACAATCGTGCTCACCTGCTGGCTTTGGTTGCCGTTCAGCCGTCCACCCAGTAGAAAACGTTCCGTACTGATTGTTTTTTTTTGTTAAACTACCTTTAAGGACCATTTTGTTAAATAAAATACCCCTACATTATTTTTGATACGAGCTGGTTTGTGTGCGTCTCTCTTTCATGTTAAGGGTGGTGTCCGACCGCCCGTAACACCAATACATTTCATTCCACTTCATGATTGTGTCCCACTTGTTGTTGATTCTTCACAAAAAAATACAGTTTTATATCTTTATGTTTGAAGCCTGAAATGTGGCAAAAGGTTGCAAAGTTCAAGGGGGCCGAATACTTTCGCAAGGCACTGTACAACACTTGGTGGTGAGCATTTTAACACAGAAAACACAGCTGTGTGTCAGCAGCTATAATTTTAATTTATAACTTATCAACAGCTTTTATGTGCATTCTTACTTGTTGCTGTCCCGATATTGATAGATGTAACAGCCCTGAGGCATGCTGGACTCCTTATCGAGGGTGAAAGATAGCTTAAGCTATAACAAGGGAATATCAACAAATTAATTAGACAAGCGTAGCATTAATTCAAGGGTATGTGATACGAAACTTGCACACAATTATTAGTAAATGAGGTTCAATGTGTTTCCATGTAAGCTCTTCATGTTTTCTTATAGATATTTGAACAGACTTCTAATAAGGTAGGTATGAAATACTTTCACCCTATATCAAGCGAAGTGGATGATCTTGTGTTGTAATTACAGCAGGCTCCGTCAGTGTTGTAATATAATGGCGGCGCGGATTCCCACAGCCCACGATAACTTTATATGTTTATATGTTTAACACATGCATCTACTTGAAATTTACTTGAAAAATAAAGTTGCTATAACTAAAGTGTCAAAGTGTCACTTTAGTATGATGAGAGAATGGTAAAGTGTGACCACAGGTATGACAGTTTTTAGTATTAGAATATAAGTATTTCCCTAAAATGAAACGCATTTCGACAGCACAGTAAATGTCCCGACTTAAGTCAGGTCTGTCCTACCTGGTCAAGCCGGAGAGCTCCACACTCAAAGCGCTGGGCTCTGAGTTGTTTAGCAATGTTGTGCAAGTTGAAGACAGCCTCTTGTATCTCATGGATGCTGTGGTCTGGGCAGTAGGCTGGCAATTCTTCAGCACTAAAGTGCTTGTCAGGATTTTCAATCATACTCTCGGCATGATCGTAACTCAACTTAATGCAGGAACAGATGACAGTTCGCCCAAACCACTCACTCAGGATCTAGAGTACAGAGAAAAAAAAAAACTATATAAAAAGGATTTTCTTATTATAAGTAATTATTCTGAGTCAGGACAGTCTCAGGTACTGTGGCAACAGGAGGCCCTCTAAGAAAACAAAGGTAATATCCACAATAATGCACAGGGCTTTGTGAACTTTAGTGTTTTGAGATTTGTTCTCAATGGGCCTCATTTATCAATTTAATGTAGATCCGTTGCAGAAATCATCTTACGGCAGGGTTAATGAATGATTCATTAAACATTCGTATGCCAGCAATCCGAACGTATTAATAATTGTACCTTGATAAATCTGGCGGTGGAAAACAATTCACAGTTTAAAAGACTCATGCCTAGTTTTTAAGACATGGAAAAACCTAAACCTGGCCAAGATGATGAAGTAATCTCATGAAGGAGAAATTGATCTTACGCCAAAAACCCTGTTAAACCTTGTAATTTCAAACAATTACATTTATTATAAAATGTATATGCATGTTAAATATCGGTAATTAAAACAAAACATTTACAAACATTATAGAAACACTCTAATTTTTCCCTCACTCAAATCCTTTACATTTAACAGTTTTCAAAACACACAGGAATGAAAAATAAGTAGCTATAAAAAGATTAAATAACATACAAATTAGATAAGTCATAGTGGCATTCATTATAACAACATGTCAACTCAAAATGAATGAAATGCTTTATTAAAAGCCAAATTGAAACCGCATTGGGCTCATCGCTCTCATTCTCATTTTAGTTTGATGATGATGTATGCACGATCAGAAGAAAATCAGACTGAATAAAATAAAGATATATATAGTAAACAAACCAAAAAAACGTGTTCGAGAATCACAAAAACGAGCATCAAACTGTTTTTATCTTTTTCTTTTGTTAATGTGTTAATTATTTCAATGAAATACGTTTTGTGTAGTCCTATTGATTTTATTCCTTAATATAATATAAAAATGTTCTCCATTCACAGAAGTGCATGTGCATGATGTGACGATGTGCGAATCCTCATATTCTGTTGTTTATGCTGCTATTTGTGCACGTAAAGCTAATTTAGTTCGACATTCTAATCTTAACGGTAACTGGTCGACTAATGAATGAGATTTGGTTGTCAGTCAGGAAAATAATCTAAATTATCAAAATGCTCTCATTTCAATTCTCCACCAAATTTGCAATGCTTGCGCACAAGTTCAAGCTACAATGCCTTGCGAAAGTATTCGGCCCCTTTGAACTTTGCGACCTTTTGCCACATTTCAGGCTTCAAACATAAAGATATCAAAACTGTAATTTTTTGTGAAGAATCAACAACAAGTGGGACACAATCATGAAGTGGAATTAAATTTATTGGATATTTCAAACTTTTTTTTAACAAATCAAAAACTGAAAAAAACTGATGGATCTCTGAATAATCCAATGTTGACCAAAATGACTAATGATGATGAATAGAATCCACCTGTGTGTAATCAAGTCTCCATATAAATGCACCTACACTGTGATAGTCTCAGAGCTCTGTTTAAAGGGATCCCCTGGTGTTGAGACTTGTATGGCTTAATATAACATAAATTATGTCTCTTACGGAATTATGTAGTAGAAAACCCATGAAAGATCTACGTTATTTTAAAAAAAATGATTTTATATTTGGACCATGGGCGGCGCCATTTTGTTTGCATTCTAGGTTGATGACGTAAAATGGTTGCACTCCTCAATCACCTGGCACAACACGTAGCTATTTTTTACCACAACGTAACTCGAAAGTTGTTTCAGAGTTAAACAAAACCAATGAATTGCTTTGTAATTGTACTTAAAACACACTCAAACAGACTCACACACACCCCAACAGATCGGCGCAAACACACACACACACACACACACACACACACGCACGCACTGCGTGCACGCATACATAACCCTCAATCACTATTCCCTGTGTTGACTGTTGATATGCAGTAGATTAACTGTAATGCCTAATGTAACCAGCAGAGGGAAATATCTAGATAGGACGATGGGATAGGGTAACGTGAGGAAGAGAGGCAGGATGTTTTGGTGATGATGCATGGGATTGGTTTGTGCATTAAAGTTTGAGCACAAGCTCAGTGAATTAACCTCAATCTTTAAACTTTCATTTTTAAGACACAAATAACATTCCCTACTTCTGTTCACTAATACAACTTGAAGGAGTGAATGAAGACGAGTGCGTGAAGTCGGACAGATGTTTGTAAATCGGCTGTACACTCGTTATTGCGGTGCAACGTGAGACTGAATGACTGCGCTCGAACATGTCCAATATGGTGTCGGACAACACTACAAATGGCCGTCCCTTCAAATAATGCCCTATTTCAGGGTATAGGGGGTCGATTTCGGATTCAGCCCGTCATGGAGACTGAGCAGCCCAACATCTCGATTGAGACAGCAGTCTGTCTGTCAGGTGTGTGTGCGTGCCCGCCCGCCGATCTGTTTGTGACTTGTGTAGGTGAGTTTTTGTGCACATGTATGTTTGAGTGCGTTTAAGTACAATTACAAAGCAATTCATTGGTTTTTGTTTAACTCTGAAACAATTTTCGAGTTGCATTGTGGTAAAAATAGCTACGGGTAGCGCCAGCTGATTGAGCAGTGCAACCATTCTATGTCATCAACCTAGAACGCAAACAAAATGGTCCGCCCATGGTCCAAATATAAAATCGATTTTTTAAATAAAGTAGATCTTTCATGGGTTTTCTACTACATATTTCAGTAAGAGACATTGTTTATGTTATATTAAGCCATACAAGTCTCAACACCAGGGGATCCCTTTAAAGCACAGAGAGCATCATAAAGAACAAGGAACACACCAGGCAGGTCCGAGATACAGACCACTGCAAATCTACCAAGACCTGGCCGTCCCTCTAAACTTTCAGCTTATACAAGGAGAAGACTGATCAGAGATGCAGCCTAGAGGCCCATGATCACTCTGGATGAACTGCAGAGATCTACAGCTGAGGTGGGAGACTCTGTCCATAGGACAACAATCAGTCGTATACTACACAAATCTGGCCTTTATGGAAGAGTGGCAAGTAGAAAGCCATTTCTTAAAGATATCCATAAAAAGTGTCGTTTAAAGTTTGCCATAAGCCATAAGCCATAAACTTTTTGGCAACAATGCAAAACGTTATGTTTGGCGTAAAAGCAACACAGCTCGTCACCCTGAACACACCATTCCCACTGTCAAACATGGTGGTGGCAGCATCATTTTTTGGGCCTGCTTTTCTTCAGCAGGGACAGGGAAGATGGTTAAAATTGATCTGAAGATGGATGGAGCCAAATACAGGACCGTTCTGCCATTCTGAAAGAAAACCTGATGGAGTCTGCAAAAGACATGAGACTGGGACGGAGATTTGTCTTCCAACAAGACAATGATTTAAAACAAAGTAAAATCTACAATAGAATGGTTAAAAAATAAACATATCCAGGTGTTAGAATGGCCAAGTCAAAGTCCAGACCTGAATCCAATCGAGAATCTGTTGAAAGAACTGAAAACTGCTGTTCACAAACGCTCTCCATCCAACCTCACTGAGCTCAAGCTGTTCTGCAAGGAGGAATGGGCAAAAATGTCAGTCTCTCGATGTGCAAAACTGATAGAGACATACCCCAAGCGACTTACAGCTGTAATCGCAGCAAAAGGTGGCGCTACAAAGTATTAACTTAAGGGATAAATGTACAATAAATGTTGTTCCACTTCATGATTGTGTCCAACTTGTTGATTCTTCACAAAAAAATACAGTTTTATATCTTTATGTTTGAAGCCTGAAATGTTGCAAAAGGTTGCAAAGTTCAAGGGGGCCGAATACTTTCGCAAGGCACTGTATCTCACAAAAATTGCGTACACAAGCTGAGAGATTTGATCGTAGCCACTATTCACATCCCTATTGATAAATGCCAAATTTTACATGGAAACGGCAAGTATTCTGTCAGATGTTCGCATCATAAATTAGGCCGACTGAGAGTATAAGAGGTCATATAAAACAAAGTACCTTTCCCTCTGGAGAAAGCTTCCAAATGACAGAGAATGTCAGTCTATCGGTCAGAGAATTCAAGCTGCATAGCTCCTCACACAGAAGACGAGGCAACATGGGGATCACCTGCATGAAAATTATTTAAAAAATAATCAAATGGGTTTGGAATTCGATAAGGATGATACAAATGAATAAATGAAATTCTATCAATCAATGTAAAATGGGATACAACAATAATAAGAATAACAATTATAAAAGGTGTTTAAAGGGCTTCCTTTTTATATTACATTGTTAAGGCAATAGCAGGGTATCTGCAGGTTTCACTAAGTCAAATTCAAGACTTTTTAATACCATTTTAAAATGATTATGAATTAAATTTAAGACCTATATCATGCCCAAAAATAACTACAAAAAACTACAAAGGAAATGCAGAATCACAAACTTACTTGCACAAAATAATTATAATTAATTCACAGAATCACAAAATTAATTGATTAATTAGAATATAATCAAAGTTGATTTATTTAGCTAATTCCATTAAAAAAGTGAAACTTCTATATTATATTCATTCTTTACATGCAAATAGATACATTTCAAATGTTTATTTCTTTTAATTTTGAGGATTATAACTGCCAACTAAGGAATAAATCCAAATTCAGTATCTTAGAATATTACTTAAGTCCAATAGAATGAAAGGATTTTTTGAAATCTTGGCCAACTGAAAAGAATGAACATGAAAAGTATGAGCATGTACAGCACTCAATACTTAGTTGGGGCTCCTTTTGCCTGAATTACTGCAGCAATGCGGTGTGGCATGGAGTCAATCAGTCTGTGGCAATGCTAAGGTGTTATGAGACCCTAGGTTGCTCTGATAGAGGCCTTCAGCTCTTCTGCATTGATGGGTCTGGCATATCGCATCTTCCTCTTCACAATACCCCATAGATTTTCTATGGGGTAAGGGTCAGGCGAGTTTGCCGGCCAATTAAGAACAGCGATACCGTGTCCCTTAAACAAGGTTCTGGTTGCTTTGGCAGGTGCCAAGTCCTGTTGGAAAATAAAATCTGCATCTCCATAAAGTTGGTCAGCAGCAGGAAGCATGAAGTGTTCTAAAATGGCTGCATTGACCTTGGAACTCAGAAAACACAGTGGACAAACACCAGCATGACATTTCACCCCAAACCATCACTGACTGTGGAAACTTTACACTGGATATCAAGCAACGTGGATTGTGCGCCTCTCCTCTCTTCCTCCAGACTCCGGGATCATGATTTCCAAAGGAAATGCAACATTTACTTTCATCAGAGACATACATTTGGACCACTCAGCAGCAGTCCAGTCCTTTTCTTCTTTAGCCCAGGTGAGGAGCTTCTGACGCTGTCTGTTGTTCAAGAGTGGCTTGATACAAGGAATGCGACAGATGAAACCTATGTCTTGCCTTTGTCTGTGCATAGTTGTTCTTGAAGCAATAACTCTAACTTCAGTCCACTCTTTGTGAATGCCCCTCACATTTTTTTTAATGGGCTTTGTTTCACAATCATCTCTAGGGTGTTATCCCTACTGCTTCTACACTTTTTTCTACCATATATTTTCCTTCACCTCACCTCTCTATTAACGTGCTTGAACACAGAGCTCTGTTAACAGCCAGCCTCTTTTGCAATGACCTTTTGTGTCTTGCCCTTCTTGTGCAAGGTGTCAATAGTGATCCTTTGGACATCTGTCAAGTCAGGAGTCTTCCTCATGATTGTGTAGCCTACAGAATTAGGGTGCGTCTCAATCACCTCCCTAGTTCAGTAGTCAGGGCACTGATCAGGGAGTCAGCCCATTGACTTACATCCTGATCAGTGCCCTTACTACTGAACTAGGGAGCTGATTGAGACACACCACTAGACTGAGAGACCATTGCTGCGTCCCAATTCGCCTACTTATACTACGTCCTAAAAGTATGTACTCTTTTTGTGAAGAAAAGGTATATACTTTTGAGTGTGTAGCAGAAAAGTATGCAAGCTTCGGGACATACTACTTCGCCATCTTTAACGGACTCTGTCGCTTGGTTACGTGCATCCCGTCACCGTTTATCTGCCCTGTCAATCATTGTCAGATTAGTCACAGTTTAAATCCTCCACATTCAGATTAATCTCCTACCGTATCGGAGAGAAATGTAGCCGCTCATTGATCTTCCATGTGTGGGTCTTTGTGGGTCAGAGACTCTCCTCATATGTTTGCAGTTTAAATATAATGATGCATTTAAAAGTTAATGGCCAAACGTGTCATTAAAAAAGTTCATAATGCTGCAGGTGAAATATAATGTGGACAACACTGAATAAATATATTTTTGACGGATAAAATATTGAAAGTTGGTCACTCAAACCCCTTTATCTTAACTTCTCTACTTAACCGTCGAACTCGCACAGCCGTCATGTTTGTAGTTTTTTAACGTTTTTTATCCGCGTTTGTAGTTCTAATCGAATCCTCGTCCAACTCGCAATGGGTTGTGGGTAATATCAGCCGTTAGAGTGCCCATCGATCCATACTACGAATTCGGACCGGAAATAGTAAACCATCCGGGAATCTTTGGAATACTCTTTTCAACATACTACGATTTGGGACTGTGGTGTGGCAAGCAGCGGGACGAGGGACCGCGAGAGCGGGCCGGTGATTAATGTTAACGAGTGCCAGCTGCGTGGCACACCGGTCTCGTCTCGCGGCCATGTGACGGGAGCATAAAAGGAGGAACGATGGCAGCGGAAGACGAGAGAGGACCAGGCCTGGATTTTATGTTATGTTTTGTTTTGTGTTATTATGTGTTTGTGGGCAGCCGTCCGTGAGGGGCTGCCCACGTTTTATTTTGTGTGTTTGCGGGCAGTCGTCCGTGAGGGGCTGCCCGCGGTTTTACTTTCATTTGGTTTATTTATTTTGAGTTAATAAATGTTTGTGAAACGTTCGCCAGTTCCCGCCTCCTTCCTTCCATCCACGAACTTCGTTTTAGGATGGATAGTATGCGAATTGGGACGCAGGGCATTTAAAGGCATTTGCAGGTGTTTTAGTTAATTAGCTGATTAGAGTGTGGCACCAGGTGTCTTCAATATTGAACCTTTTCACAATGTATTATTCAATTTTTTCTGAGACACTGAAATCGGGGATGTCCCTTTGTTGTCAGTTATAATATCAAAATTAAAATAAATAAACATTTGAAATATATCAGTGTGTGTGTAATAAGTTTCAACTTTTTATATTGTATATGTGTGCACATGGCAATAAAACAAACAAAATGCATGAATCTTGTTTGTTATTTTCTTTTAAAAAAAAGGCTTGTTCAGTAGTGTGCTATCTAGCTTTAATAACGATCACTTAGGATGGGAAATATAACCAAAATCTTACATAATCTTAAGTAAACCACATCAATAAGCAAAAGGTTCTCAAGTCAAGTCATCTTTATTTATATAGAGCTTTTTACAATACCAGTTGTTTCAAAGCAGCTTCAACAGTGTTAACAAGAAAATAATGCAACAGAATTTGATTAGGCTGTATAGCCGCTTTGGAGAAAACAGTGATGTTATCCAGCTAATTTTAATTACCTTATAGTGTCCATGCAGGCAGATTGCCAATATAGTTAAAATTTAAGAAATTAGGTAATCAAGTCAGAAAAAATAAGAACTTATAAACAAGTGGCAATAGGATAAATAAATACAACATAAAGACACAGATACAAAAAATGCTATAAGTTTAGGTAGGCTAGTGTTTGTTTTTTCCCCTTGTTTTTTTTTTTTTAAACATTAACAACACAACTAGGAGAAGGTATAGGCTAGGCTATTACCAATTACAGACGTTACTATTATTATCCCATGCAGACAACAACATTATTAGGTCATCAGTTAGGAACCTGGGTGTGCTCTTTGATACCAATCCAATTCTAGCATCTGTAAAACTGCATTCTTCCATCTTAAAAATATGTGACCCTGTCTGTAAAACCCCGGCTAAAGTCGCAAAATTTAATTATGAGATTTTGATCGTCAAAGTGCCATAGCCATAAAAATGATGAAAATAGGTCATTTGTTTTTATTGCTGTAAATGATAAATTATACCAAGGGCTTTGAGATACAATGCGGCGGCAGTGGCTCAGTGGTTCATGTAGGTTGTCTACAAACCAGAAGGTTGGTGGTTCGATCCCCGGTTCCACCTGACCAAGTGTCGAGGTGTCCATGAGCAAGACACCTAACCCCAGCTGCTCCCGACGAGCTGAATGAGCCTTACATGGCTGACATCGCCGTCGGTGTATGAATGGGTGAATGTGAGGCAAAAATGTAAAGCGCTTTGGATAAAAGCGCTATATAAATGCAGTCCATTTACCATTTACAATGCTTAATTTTTTTAATTCATAACATTATAAATACTGAAATTAGTGATTTTATTGACACTACACTTTATACTTTTGCACAAAAAAAATATCAGATGCGGGCTCCCTAAACGTCGATTTTAATCATCTCAGGGGGTTTTCATCACAACAACACCAGCTGATTCGTATGATAGATCGGTTCAGGAACCTATTTTTTTTTTTTACCATTAGGAAGAGAAAGACATTAATATCAAATGGCATGAGCTGCAAACAGGTCATTGCGACTTAAGCCGGGTTCAGATGTCTGGCGAGATATTTTCGTGTCATCGCCAATATTTTAATATTTTCTTCTTTGTTTTGTAGCTCAACATTGTGCCAATAATAACCATCTTAATTTAAAGTCATATTAGGCCCTGCTATGTGTCAATATAAAACATGTTGTGGATGGTGGCGCGTCAGATTAATGCAGTTTTTCCCAACCGGGGTGCCGCGTAAAAGGTTTCAGCACACACTTGCATCGCGGTTCATCTCACATCTGATGATGCATCTTTAATATAGGTTGTAACTTGAAAATAATGCTTTATGTATGTTTCTGTCGATGGATACACGTGCTGGCTCCTCAGTTATACATTACAACAACAGCGATAATAAAAGAAAAACATGGGCAAACGGTCTCTCTTAGTAAACTTTGTTTAATGCATGTGAGTGTTGCCGTATCTTCGAATATAAATCGGGTGTAGAGCCAGAAGACGCGATTGAGAACTCACGTGCGATCGTGATGTGAGAAGATTTGTCTCTGTGCAGTCATCCGAAAGCATGCACATGCACGCCTCTTGCGCTTGAATGGACAAACTCACACAAGTAGCAGCCGATGTCAACATGTCCTTCTTGATGAGTATCCAAGCAGACATAGTCTGAATATGCCTTAAGTGAACATACAGTTGAGAAAGCAATACCCCTGGGTCTTAAAGGAGCAGTAGCCTTAACTGCTGTCTGTTTAATGTCAAAGATAAGGAATCACTCACTGCTCTTGATTGAATAGCTTTTGTAAGTTTAATAAGGATTAATATTTAATTTAAACAGTTAAATATGCAGTATTTTTTCATTTGATTTCTTTATTTAATTTATTTACCTAAAACTAATGTTAGACCTACCTGAAAAGAAAAGAAAAAAGCATTATTTTATTATCTTTGCTCAATAGTAATTATTTGTGCTGCTGCTTATTAAGTTATTTGTTCTTTTCTTTATTTTTATTTGACAGTAGTCCTTTTTACATTTTTTTTTTGAACATGCGCATCATAATAAATAAGCCTGTTTTACAAACCTTAAAGAATTTTCCCATAAATGTGTCATATATCACTGAAAATGGGAGAATCTCAGCTTTAATGTGGCATATGGCTCATATAAAGGATAATTATGCATCAAATGTGTTGCAGTTTTAAAAATAAGCTTGTGTTTACATTAGAATTTCTCAAAAACATGATTTTCTGAGCCCGAAATTCAGCAAATCTTTAACATAGCCATACTCAGTTAATATTAGAGATATCAAGGTAATATTTTAACAGAATGTTCTTTACATTATGTAGAATGATTTTATGTATAAAACAGTGAGTCACAAAAAAATGACTTTAGGAGGGATTTCTCAGACAGGGTCACGTATATCTAAATTATGGCACATGCTTTCAATGCAAAATACTGAACAGGGCTCGACATTAAGCATTGTGCTTGTCCTTCACACAAGTAAATCGGTCATTCACATGTCCGAGTAAAAATGTGCTTGTCCGGAAAAAAGTTAGATTTGTGTGTTTGTGTGTGTGTGTGTGTGTGTGTATGTGTGTGTGTATAACTTATTCTGAAGCAATATTCTCACCAGTGTTCAATGTCAATGTTTGACATATTTTAAATCTGCATATTTGTGATATTTTACCTTTTATAAAGGGCATTTTCCCCTAATCTTATTAAATATAAGCTATGCTTCAGGTTTTCTTGAATTTGATCTATACATTAAATTAAAATAAGACATTATAGGGCTGTTACCAATCAAATTAAAAAATGTACATGGAAAAATTACAACTGCATTAAATAATGTTATGAGATTTGTATTTTTGAATAAACAAAAATGTTGAAAATTATATAAAACTAACCCCACCAGTAGGTGGCAGCAGCTGAGTCTTAATGAGTGAGTCATTAGCTGTGTCCCAAAGGGAAGTGTGCACACTTCGAAGGCCGCATTTGAAGTGCGATTACGTCACAGCGGCACTACGAAGGCTGTCCCAATGTGAAGGCTGCACCCTCTGAAGGCCGCATTTGAAGTGCGATTACGTCACAGCGGCACTACGAAGGCTGTCCCAAAGTGAAAGCTGCACCTCTGAAGGCCACATTTGAAGTGCGATTGCGTCACAGCGGTGCAACGAAGGCTGCCGCAATTAATAAGCGACTTCAAAATGCTCACTTCGGTTCTCAGGCAAAGGAAAGTTACAGCAGATGGAACCTTCCCACAACTTCGCAGCCTTCCCTATCCCAAAATTCATAGCACACTGGTGGTCCGCATTCCCGCGGCACTCGATCAGATTTCCCAGTTAAAGACGGTATAGCGGTCGGTAACTGAAGTGTAGCCTGGATACTATTGAACACAACAGTGCAAGCACTTGAAGTAAATAAAACGTTTAGTGCATTCGCACAGTTCCCAGTTCCCTGCCCTGAGCAACCAAGATAAACTTTAATTTCCCATTTTTTAGTTGCATAAATGCTATTTATTTCTCAACCATTCTCTCAAGAAGAGGAATCAGTCCATTATCACCCTTTTCGCTGTTTCGTTCTTTTTTTTCATACACTTTCTTTAAATAGCCTTTAAAATGAAATTTGCGCGGGGCTGTATTTTTGTCCCGCTCCCACTATTCCACTAAACTGCTATCTATTGTTAATTTTCGTTAACTTCAAACGTAGGCTAAATTAAAGAGAAGTGGTTGTTCTATAGCCTACATTGTTTATTTTTGTAATGCACGTTATAAAATGTAGCTACATTAAACACATTTGTATATGTTTATACATATATTTTCTTGTCATGTAATTTAAAATGTGTAAATGAAAATAAATTGGTCTATACATTAGCCTACCTAAATTAGGCTTTTTACAACTAGTCTATTTATAGAAAAATAATATAACTTAAGTTTAACATCAGAAACAACAGAAATTTAAATGATCAGTTAAACCAGAAGAAAACACTTTTCTACACTTTCATTGCTCTGAGCGGGAGAAGCTGGAGCTGGACCAGGATGGGAAATAAGGCACAATAGAGACTCTGGTAAGGCCTGAGTGGGACATCATTGTGGCAGGGGGGGCATGGTTTTGCGGGATCTGTGGAAGGAGAGAGTGCGGAGCCAAGCGGGGCGTAAGTGGGTCAAGTGCAAATGAATAACACCTGTGTCTGATTGCAGTAATTGGCGGGGAGAGACTGCATAAGCTCACAGACGGCAGAGAGAGGGGAGAGAGTGTTGGACTGGGACTGCGTGTGCGCTGACAAGAGCTGTGGAAACCCAAGCTGATCTGGAGAAGTTGAATGAGAAGTCCGAATAGATGAAGTGTCCTGAGTAAAATGCCCTCGTGCGTATATTGTGTTTGTTTTGAAAGTGAAAGTGAAATAAAAGCGCAAGTCCCAGTCACGCCGACCCCGCCTTCTTCCTTCCTCACACTCACACTGCCGAGCCGAACTACAATAATCTTCTGGGATGAGTGCATATTTCCACTGTCCGCAGCTTTGAGGCTGAATCGGTCGCCGGCTGGCATCATGTCATAAAAAGTAGATGCATCTGAGATGATGCGTTGAATAAAAATAAGTAGGCCTACTTAAAAAAAAGACTTGGACGTATTAATGTTTGAAATATATTGTAACAGTTACATTTAACATAAGAAATAAACTGTTAACTAATATTTGCAATTTGACAATATTGAACCGGCTACAGATTTACATGCTTATGGTCCGGTCTCCCATCGTCGCAGGCTTTGAAGCATGTCAATATATATATATATATATATATATATATATATATATATATATATATATATATATATATATATATATATATATATTAGGGGTGTAACGGTTCACAAAATTCACGGTTCGGTTCGATACGATACACTGGTGTCACGGTACGGTTCGGTATGTTTTAGATACAGCAAAAAGAAAAAATTGGCAGAAATTACCTTTTTTTATTATTTTTTTATTAAAACTAACAAAGTATGATTTTTTTTTTTGTATGATTTTACCCATCTTCTATGTAGTTACAGGAATAAGACATTAGCTCTTTACATTAGCGTGTGCGGTGCGTGTTGCGTTGCGTGTGCGTTGCAGGAGCCCCACACCCTGTAGTGCTTTACATATGCTGCGTTTGCAGTCCGCAACTGATCCGCTGTTGCATACCACAAACACAGCATTTATTCATTATTTTTTATTTAAAATCCAAAAGTTTTTACTGAACATGCCTCGTCAGAATTCCAATTCTCTTTGTTTACTCTTTAATTGAAGTCAGGTTACGTAGCCTACTACATTTAAACAACATTTTATTAAGTTCATTTATTCATATTTATATACTTTAGATTTAGCTCACACAAGTGGCAAAACATTTAAACATAGGTTATAGCCTTAAATCACAAACATTTTAAATTAGAAACTTACAATAGTCTATTCAAAAACAGCCGACTCTAGTCTTTTCTTTCGTTTTTACACCCTTTTAAAAGAAATCCTGCAGGTCAAAAAGAACTTTGCTTTTCACCTCTAAGAAAGTACGAGTGCTATCCATTATGGCACTTTTTTTTAACCTGCCAGGTAAGGTGTCATTTTGTTGCTTTACTTGAGAAAAAAAAAGCCATGTGTTGACTTTGAAACAAGAGTATATTTTAAATGAGATGCATCTGTGGTGAAATTACTAGATTTTCGCGTCAGTACATGTTTATTTTAATGCGAACAATGTTCTATCACTTTAATGCAGCAACGCAGCGCAGCAAAAAATAGACTCGGTACGAAAACGATCCGTGCACTGCTGCAGACGCAACGCTCCTGGAACGGACTGACAGACAGCACCCGCGTGCAGTTTGAAAGCTGTCCTCCGTTAACATGGGTACGGAAAAAAATACGCACCGCACACGCACTGCAGACGGAGTATGTGTGAAACGGGTGTTAGGTCTCATATCCGCGGCTATAAATGGACCACTCGCCGCGGTGATGTCTTTTGCCATTTGAATAAGTTGGAAATGTCTGTCTTAATGCTGCGGGGATAGTTTGTGGCTGTTTCTTCTTTTTATCGTCTTGTTGTCGGCGTAAATGAGTTGATTGACATGACATGAATTATTCCCGCTGCTGTACCATCAGCAAATGCGACATACCGTTGTTTTTTAATCCATCACTCTTGCCAACACCATCATAGCTTACAAAGAATCCAAAGTTCACCCAAACACCAGACCTGTTGGTTATTGGAGGATCTTCTATTTCTGGTTTGTTAAACGCAATAGCCATTTTGCCACGAGCATTCAGCGCGTAGCCTACTGAGTAAGCGAGCACCTGCCTAAAACATATATGGTGTTTTTTTTTTTTTTTTTTCACAAGCTTCGGCGGTGTCAGGGGCATTGCCTGTTATGTCGTTTTGGTTATTGGGCTACCTTGTTGAACGCATATTATTATATTTCACACACTTTTTTATTTTCCAAATCTAATTAATTAGTCCAAGAACCGTTCGGTACATAATGCGTACCGCGTACCGAACCGAAAGCCTCGTACCGAACGGTTCAATACGAATACGCGTATCGTTACACCCCTAATATATATATATATATATATATATATATATATATATATATATATATATATATATATATATATATATATATATATATATATATATATATATATATATATATAATGCTCCCTTTCTCTTTTTAAATCTCCTCACGAACGTCCGCTGTCAGTTGTCACAACCTGCTAGGCCATTAACGGCGCTTGGTTCATTGTGGCCAAGTCTGGAATGGGGTTGCATTCAGGCTACTGTTGCTTTGGGGTGTTTGTAGTTTATAGTCCACAGGTTAAGTTGTCTTAACTTAAGCAATATTTCTACCGCCCGCGCCCTGCATTTTGGGATATTTTGGCCCACTCTTGCCGTGATTTCAATACTTTTAAATAACAATTGGAGGGGTTTTGTTATTCAGACCTGGCAACCCAATCCCCCGGTTCACCCTTCGTGCCGCTTAGTTTACTTTGTGCACTTTGAAAACGTGGACTGGCCTTCGAAGTGCGCACCCTTCACTTTGGGACACAGCTATTGAGTCATTAATTCTTTATCGAGGGAACTCGCACTGCGTCGTCGTCGAGCGATGAGAACACCCACAACGTGACGTGTCTGAAGCATGAATGAAATCTGCCCATATCTGATTGGCGGTACATGATGATGTAGTACGTGACGGCTTACCCGGAAGCTACAAAGGGATGCCGGCACCAAGCACCCACAGCTTCTCCGCTCTTCAGCTGAAGCGCTCTGTGTGAATATTGTCTGTCTATTTAGTGTTTGTTTGTCCAAAAAAAAAAGAAAAAAAAAGATATGGCTAGCAAGCAGTTCAGGAGGTGTGTGCACCCTTGCCCAAGTTTTATTATGGGCATGGACACACACTGACTATGTGTTGAGTGTTTGGGCATGCAGCACGCTGCAGCGGCTTTTGAGGGAGCCTTGCAGTGATTGCCAGGCACTGCCGCTCAGAGGCGGCTTCTTCCCACGGGGTGGATGTGCCGATGCTGGCGGTATCAGATTCCAAGGGGTCTGATGGGCTAGGCATCGAGATGCAGGCGGGTTTGCCTCTTCATCCTCCCGCTATTGATGAGCTTGTAGAGGTGTTGACCCGCGCTGTGGCCAAACTTAATCTGGATTGGCCACAAGAAAGGCAGGAAGTCCGGCCGCCATCCAGGGCCTCAGAGTACTCAATTATATAGATGACTGGCTTATCTTGGCCAGGTTGCACGAGATGGCGATTCGGTGTTGACGCCCTCCCAGCGAACCAAGATTCTGGGAGTTGCATTGGAGATGCGGTGCTCAGTTCTCCTGCACGGATCGAGTCAATATGGGCAGCAGTCTCCAGAGTGAAGCCAGGCCACAGCCTCACTAGTGTCCAATGTCGTTCCATTTGGCCTGCTTTACATGAGGCCCCTCCAGTGGTGGCTAAGGGCCAAGGGGTTTTCCCTAAAGGGAAATCCGTTCCGTATGATCAGAGCAATTCCGTGCAAGTGCATAACGTGCAAGTGCATTCGTCCTCAAGAGAACACATGTCAGTTCTCTCGACATGTGGTGGAAACCTTGGTTCCTGTCCCAGGGGCCAGTGCTCGGTGCATCATGTTGCCGGAAGACCGTTTCAACAGATGCTTCCATCACGTGGTCATGGACGGCCATTTCGGGAGAGGTCTGTGGGAGACCCAGCATTCCTCATGGCATATAAATTGCACCACTCAGATAAGCACTGTATTGCTTGAGTAGGCTCAAGAACAAGAGGCCATGAAGCCATGGAAGAACTAATGAGGCAAATGAAAGTCTACCTGGAAAACAAGGTAAACATGGATGACCACACAGATGAGTCATGATAGCTATGACTAGCGATGGAATGTAAAGCCAGTGATCATCTGGTATACAGTCACACTAAAGATGACAACCACCTGTTCTACAACAACACAGAATAACAGGGTCTCTCATAGCCAACTACAGACAAAAACCCAGAGGGACCAGAAAACACTCTCCTGGTTACCCATCACTCACCAAGAAACCATCCAACAAGCTCCAAGCTCATGAACCATGCTTGTGCAAGTGCAAACACAGTAAGCACGGAAGGTCAGCAAGTCTGTCACAACCAGAAGGCATCACAAGAGAAATGCAACGTAGGCAATTAAATTTTGAACCACAGCTCAGCACAGCCATGCCAAACTACACTCCACCATGTGCCAAATAACTTCCTGCCTGTCACAGACAACCCCTTTTCAAGGCAAAGATGCAACAAACTAATCTTCATTTAAGCCCATCAAAAATAAGCCAATAGCCATGTGGACAAGCCTTTAAGAAAAGGAGGAGCAAAACTAGCAAAACTAGCAATGCTAGAGGTGAAGCATTGATTGACTGATAGACAACTACTCTGTAAGTGTTTGTAACTTTTCTCATTTGATTGTTTGTTCACTGTGCTAATTAATTGAGACTTCTTACAGCTCTTACAGGTTGTTGGCCCTGTTTGTTTCGTTGCTTCTATTGCTCTCCCCTTTTTTGTAAGTCGCTTTGGATAAAAGCATCTGCTAAATGATTAAATGTAAATGTAAATGTAAAACAGACTTAAACAGTTCTGACCATACACTAAACTACACTACACTGCACTACACTACACTACTTACATATTTGCTAATCTACAGAAGAGAACCTCATCTACCATGGATAACATTCAACAAACATGTTCTTCCCACAGGTGGAACCTAGCTTCACATCAATTTAGCTACACTTATCACAGGAAAAATGTCACAATCTACCCAAGTAAAACACCTCTCATCACATTATGGTACATGACACATGACACTTTTTAGCTGCACAACAGTAGTTGTAGGCTAGACCTAGAAACATTTAACTGCTTTGTTTTGTTACACCTCTTCCTTTCCTTTCATTCTTCGTTTATTAGGTAATATGCCTGTCCACCCCATAAGGGTCAAGGACACAATATCAGGATTGACGGACCACGCCTAATATCTGTAAACCACCGTAAAACAAATGTGAGCTAGAGAGCTTTATGATTGATAGGTCACATGATTGTCACCAGATCCTGATTTAAGGTAAACGGTCAAAACCTAATACAGTTTAGAAGAGAAGAAAATAGTGCTGAGCGGTATTTTTCTAAATCATATCGAGGTATATGACAGTATTTTTTTTCCCTATGCATGACCAGGTGTTAACCACATTTTCTACTGATTGAGAGAGAAAATACTGCAATAGATTGACTAGAATGCACAATTTTACTGTCATAAGTGAATATTATAGAAAAATTCCACACTAGAGTTAATAGGCCTAAAGAGTTTTCAAAACCCCACAAAATGATGCTGTGTGGGAGAAAACAAATAAAACACAGACCTGCAACAAACTTATTACAGATGTGTGAATATTAAAATATGACCACGGAGAGAAAAAAACTAAGTTGAGAGCACCTTAAGTATTTTAAAGGGGTGATGAATTGACAAATCAACTTTTCCTTGAGCTTTTGATATATAAAAGGTCATAAGAATATCCTCAAAGTTTCAGAGCTGAAAACTTCCTTGTTAAGGTGGGTAGGCACTGTGCGAATTCGGACACTCGGGAGGTCGTGAGATATTGCAGACGCAACGGGTCATTTAACTTGATCATTGCATCAAATCAGCTGGTACACGGCACGACTTTTTGCACCGCGAGCCAGCTGCGATCACACAAGCTTTCGTGTAAACACAGAGACCGGAGCTTTCAATGTTGCTGCTATAGCTTCAGATACAAAAAATAAAGAAAAAAATGTGTGCAAATGATTTGTTAAAAAGCAGAGAACAGTAGCCATTCCTTTCAACCGAAACAACCAGAGGGAGAGAGAGAAAGTGTGTGTGTGTGTGTGTGTACGTTGTATGTTTGCAGCCACTAATAATACTCATAGATTGAGCCTATGTGACGTGTTTGTGCATGATTTGGCAATAGGGGACAGTCATATGCTGGTAAAAATCGGCCGACTCCCCAAACTTTTTAAACATGCTTAAAAATTATCGTACGGACACGAGGTGCTCCTAACATGCTTGATTCGCCTCATATTTCCTCTCACACGGTGCGAGCCGCGACCATACGAGCATCCACGGTCCACACGATTTCTCTGTCTGCGAGTTCGTACAACAGCAAAAAAAAAAAAATATTGCACTGTGTACGCGTGCCTTTAGTCAAAGAAAAGCTTTTATAGTCACCAGGCTCAACAAATGGTCCGGTGCTTCTACTGACGTCAGTGCGCGGCGAAAAACCGCCTCTACTGAATAATAAGCACATGTAATTCAGTAGCCCCGCCCACTGACTCATGGAGGGTTCATGCTAGCAACTGGTCAACAACAATACATCAAGGAAGATTAAGATATTGTGCTATTCCTGGTTGTGGAAGAACACAGTCGCTGCATGAGCTTCCTTCTGATCCTAATATTAGGAATGAGTTGTTGAACTTTATTTTTAATGAAGTTCCAGCTCACATGGGGAAGACATTCAGTTCACTGCGGAATCGTTTGTAAACAAATCTCCGGTCAATGCTGGATTTGGATCTGACAGGAATGGTGCAACGCAACATGTGAGTAAAACGTGTTTTAATATGTGATAGTATTGCATTGTTATAGATTGTTTAGCTTATGTCTACGTGTTTAACAGAGCATACCTTTCGCACGCTGGGGCCATCCTTAAAAATATTCTTGTTTGCCGTAACCCGACCGAACCTGTCAATTTAGGGCCGACTCAATTTATTTATTTATTTTCCTTTTAGTCCGATCGACTTGCCGGTTGTAAATTTGCTTTAAGACCGACCAGTTTCTTTTTTTACTCTTCAAACAACTAATACAAAAGTAATAAAATAATATGAATTATATTTTAGTAAGTATTATAAATATAAAAATTGCCTAGGCCTACATACAAACGAAGGCTGCGTTCTTTCTTTTATAGAAAAACCTGTGACGTCATCTATGTTTACACTATGGTTAAGGGATGTCACACTATGGCATGTGCGTTCGTTTCGGCTCATACTCTCATTCACTGTAACGTTAGACTATTAAAGCCCTGTCGGAGATTTCGCCGCATTGTGTGACAGGAGTCAGGACCATGGACACGTTACACACACCAGGCAAGTGCACTGCAGAGGGTGGGCTTTGAGCCCCTGCCCTTTTTGAAAGTTAATCAAATGTGCCCCTCTCAACATTCATCATTACTATATTGTGGCCAATAAAACAGAATTTGAATTATAATTAATATAACAACGTGTACAAAACAGTAACAAATGGCGGAAAAGCCGTTTATCTTGGAACTGTCAGTCTGAAATGTCGTTGTCATAATGCGTTGCTATGGGTAGCGTGTGTTTTGCTCGACTACGTGCAGCGCGTGATGGGAGCGGCGGCACTGGTTGTAACTTGAAAAATAATGCTTTATGTATGGTTCTGTCGATGGATACACGTGCTGGTTCCTCAGTGATAGGCTACACTACAACAGCGATAATAAAAGAAAAACGTGGGCAAAACGGTCTATTTTTGTAAACTGTGTTCAATGCATGCGAGTGCTGCCGTATGACCAGTCATTTTCGCATTCATCACCGGGTATATTCGCCAGAAGACGCGAATGGGAACTCAGTGTGAGAAGCTGTCTCTGTGCGCTCATCCAAAAGCGTGCACACATCTCACAGCACGCAAATATTGAGTTCTCTTTCAAGTCTTGCGCTTCAACGGACAAACTCACACAAAAAGTATGTCAACATGTTGATCTTGATGAGTATCCAAGCAGACATAGTCTGTATATGCCTTAAGTGAACTGTATACAGTCGAGAAAGACGATGCATATCCCTGTATTAGGTCTTAAAGGGGCAGTAGCATTTACTGCTATCTGTCAAACAAAATATAAGGATATCACTCACTGCTCTTGATTGAATAGCTTTTGTAAAAACTAATGTTAGACCTAGCCTACCTGAAAAATCTGAAAAGCATTGTTTGTGCTGCTGCTTGTATTTAAGTTTTTTGTTCTTATTTTCTTTATTTTTATTTGACAGTAGTTCTTTCTTTCCCTGAGCATGGCAAATAATAATAATTATTTTTATAGCGCTTTTCTAGACACCCAAAGCATTTTACATATAGAAGGGGGGAATCTCCTCAGCCACCACCACCAAATACCAAACTGTACTGAAACCGTGAACCTATAACCGTGATACAAACTGAACCGTGAGCAATCTGTACTGTTACACCCCTAGCGTAACATATGTATGGGGGTGTCACAAAATTAGAACATTTTCAAAGGGTGCCATGACTGAAAAAAGGTTGGGAAACACTGATTTAGTGAATGGCTGTGGCTTGACGGCAGGAAAAACAATACAAACAATCACGATTTTTAAACCTTTTTCATCATTAACGTTAATCAAAGCTATTATTCTAAATGTAGGCTGTCAAGAAGGAGGAAAGTAGGGCAGTGTCTCTTCAAAAAAAACCAGAGAGACAATACATAATATTACAAAAATAAAATAACGCCTGAAAAAATGGTCTGCCATTGTCTGTGATGTTTGTTTACTGTAATATTTACCAGTAAAGAGTAGGTTATAGCTACTTAATTAATTGAATTCATAAAAACAACTTTTTGCTTTTTAATATTCAAATACACTAGTCTATATCACCAAATTCGTTGGTCTAGCAACAAGTGCAAGCCACTTCAGAGGCACAAATAGTTGCGTGTTCTGAGTTAACACAATCGAGCGTATAAATACAGAACTGGAAAATACTAAAACGGGAAGACAGCGGGAAAAGAGCTAAAATACCTGAGAAACCCGGAAAAAAAGGGATGGCAGCTATGAGTCAATGACAGCTAGCGGTGGTTGGAATCTTTCTTAATGAATGCTCGCAAAGCCTGGCAGGCCGATGAATATCTTATTCCGTTCTTGTTCTGCTATTCTCTCTCTCTCTCGGAAGGGTGGTGTGTGCTCGCGGTTCGCACTTATATTGTCCGATCTTGCGTGCTATGTGTAATATAAATATAATAGTCCAATTAATCGCAGGTCGTTGAGAAATAATACACTGTGTTTGTTTGATAAAGACATTAACTATGATCTATGATGTAACTAGGATCGAGATAATCATTCTGGTAGCTTCTCCCTCATTCTCTACTCTCCCTGAACTGGAGGTTAAGCTCATTAAATATGCAAATCCTATCCGATCCTAGCCGTGGGCGCTTACTTCCAAGTCTTCAGTGCTGCACGTCCACCAAAAACCAGCGTTCAGGAGAGAGCCTCAAAACCAGTGTAGAAAATAGCCTATTACTTATTAGTTATGATGTTTTTTAATGTAAAAAAAACACACAAACATCATTAGTTGACCTGTCCAGCGTTCTGCATCTTCATCCCAACACATCGCCTAACGAAGAGGGGATTGAGGCCACACAAACACAAATTAATCTTCCAGTTGATCACTCAAATATAATTCCATACATAAAACCCAGATCACCACTCCATACCAACTGTTTGTGGCCATTAACGACATGGGCGTCAGTCAGTCTAGGCCAACGAACAAACATTCACTTTATGGATTTGTAAGAATGGGGGCACATCAAGATAATGGCAATGGTCGTTTGATCTCCCCAGGACAGAGGAAGAGCCTAAACAGATCTTTTTCTCATCGACCTTTGAATGAAATCTCACTGACACAGGTAAAATCTACAGAACAAATCCACAGAAACTGTTGTCATACACAAACTGCACCAAATCATTGATTGTTGGACTTACAATCAAACAGCCTTCTACTGCATTCTATAGCATGTCCTATAATAACCGATACACGTGACAATTATGCATACATATATCATTCACAATTCATGTAAATGTATAAATATTGAATGATTGTTTGAAAGTATCTTGCTTGGCATCTTTACATTGGTATTCTTTATAACTCAGAAGATGTTTTGATTGAATTTGGTCTAGAATGTTTGTGGCCTTATAATAAGAATTCATGTAATTTTACTCTCAAGAACGTAAGAGTCCACAGAGATAACGAGTAATTTACAATGGGGTGTGAAAGAGACACCTTCGAACCAAACACAGAATCTCATTGGTCAGAAAAGGATGGCAACAAATTTGAGTTTTAAAACTCCTTGCCAGCCAGGCCCAGAAAGGGGATTCGGCTCGGCTCATTTTCTCAAAGGCAGAGAAAGACAGCCAGAACTTGGTTTACACCAATCAAAATTTCTAGCCACTTGGGGACAATACTCAGGCTAGGGGAACTCATATTAATGTTGAAAAAAAAACCTCATAAAATGAAAATGTCATGCCATGGGTGCTGAACAGTTAGTACATGCGTTCATGAGCTCAAGGCTTGATTATTGTAATTATTGTTAGGCTGCATTAACTAGGTCAGCCGGAACCAGGAACACTTCCCATAACACCCAATGTACTCGTGACATCATAAGAAGAATGGCATTTATGCTAATGTTAATCTCTCTGTTTATCCCGAGGTTTACTGCAGTCAGCCGGATCCAGGCTGTGTCCGGATCAGAAGGTGGACCTGTGCCTGGACATCTGTGTTACGCCCGTTTCACACATACTCCGTCTGCAGTGCATGTGCGTTGCGTGTGCGTTGCAGGAGCCCCACACCCTGTAGTGCTTTCACATATGCTGTGTTTGCAGTCCGCAACTGATCCACTGTTGCATATCACAAACACAGCATTTATTCATTAGTTTTTAAAATCCAAAAGTTTTTACTGAACATGCCTCGTCAGAATTCAAATTCTCTTTGTTTACTCTTTAATAGAAGTCAGGTTATGTAGCCTACTACATTTAAACAACATTTTATTAAATTCATTTATTCATATTTATATACTTTAGATTTAGCTCACACAAGTGGCAAAACATTTAAACATAGGTTATAGCCTTAAATCACAAACATTTTAAATTAGAAACTTACAATAGTATATTAAAAAATAGCCGACTCTCGTCTTTTCTTTCGTTTTCACACCCTTTTAAAAGAAATCCTGCAGGTCAAAAAGAACTTTGCTTTTCACCTCAAAGAAAGTATGAGTGCTCTCCATTATGGCACATTTTTTTACCTAAATGCCAGGTAAGATGTCGTTTTGTTGCTTTACTTGCAAAAAAAGCCATGTGTTGACTTTGAAACAAGAGTATATTTTAAATGATATGCATCTGTGGTGAAATTACTAGATTTTCGCGTCAGTGCATGTTTATTTTAATGCGAACGATCTTCTGTCGCTTTAATGCAGCAACGCAGCGCAGCAAAAAATAGACTCGGTACGAAAACGATCCGTGCACTGCTGCAGACGCAACGCTCCTGGAACGGACTGACGGACCGCATCCGCGTGCAGTGTGAAAGCTGTCATCCGTTAACATGGGTACGGAAAAAAATACGCACCGCACACGCACTGCAGACGGAGTATGTGTGAAACGGGCGTTAGAGTTTCTGCTGAGAGCGTGTCAATTAATGTCTCCTCAGAATTTGCCTCACTGGCACTTCCTCCTCAATAAACCCGTCTCCGGCGAGACGACTCCGATCTTTCAAATATTCATATCCTTGTGTATTCGACATGCCATCCTCCTGGAGTGCCTGCTGAGCCGTGGCAATTGGTGTCTCCTCTGAATTTGCCTCACTGGCATGACATGCTCAAAACCCGTCTTCGGCGCAATAATTCCGATCTTTCATGTATTCATACTCTTGTGTAATCGACGCCCCATCCCATCATTTATTTCCAAATAAATCTGTCTCTTCCGTAATACCCTGAAATTTTGAATATTCCAATCTAATATGATTTCTGACCTGTAAGGTTGCCAGAATAATAATCTTACACGGTGTGTTAATAGGCCAGAGGAGAACTGGCACCCCGACTGAGTCTGGTTTCTCCCAAGGTTTATTTTTCTCCATCACGCCCCGAATGGAGTTTTGGTTCCTTGCCACTGTCGCCTTTGGCTTGGCTTGCTCAGTTGGGGACACTAAAAATATGATTGAAGTTATTCAACTTATTATACAAATAAAATGTATGAATTAGGTCTTATTTAATTCTATAAACTTAAATACTGATCTGCCAACATTGTTGCTATATGATAAATTAAAATAAGCTGATAACATCACTGTTTTCTCCAGTACGACTGTACAGCCAAATATTATCCTGTTTGACACTGTGAAGCTGCTTTGACACAATCGTGATTGTAAAAAAAAAGCGCTATATAAATAAAGTTGATTGATCGATTGAATAAACCCGTCTCTTGCATGATACCCAGAAATTTTGAATATTCTGATCTTATATGATTTCAGACCTGTGAGGTTGCCAGAATAATAATTATACACTGTTTGTTAATAGGCCAGAGGAAAACTGGCACCTCGACTAATCCTGGTTTCTCCCAAGGTTTATTTTTCTCCATCATTTTCAGAGTGGAATCACCTTTGTAAACTTCTAATATTTAACTTGTCTGAAGAATTATTGCTGACATGAGCTCATTCAGGAATCCCTTTATTTTGTAACCAAAGCAAGCTCAAAATAGCCTACAATAAATCAAAGTGTAGCCGTCATTTGTAGACTGGGAAATTTTTTTATTTGCTCACAAATATGAGGCAGCAGAGAGAGCAACAAGGTTGCAAAACACTCATTTTTATTCTTGTTTAAGTCGCAGGACCTGCCAAACTATGAAAAAAGTGTGACTTATAGTCCGGAAAATATGGTATGAGAAATATTACATTTTCATTTTTGGGTGAACTAATAATTTTAAAGCCACACTGCACTGTAGTTGATCAAACTTGACCTGGTTAACTTGAAAAATAAAACATTTCACCATGAAGTCATGTAGTGAAGGGTTCCATGTTTCACAATCGCCATATGACATTCAGTGCTGTTATTTTTTTTTAAAATAAAATAAAATGCATGAAAACTAGGTGTTTGACCAGGGTCCTAAATTAACCAGTTTAGGCCACAATCTTACATACATTTCCTTTAATATCTATAAACAATTTGTGGAAAGGAGTTCAGTAAGGAGGTCAAAAGTTGTAGAAACTCATAAATCATGTGCAGTTCTAAGGTCTGAAGAGACAATAATATAGGAGAGTTTGAGCAAAACCTTTTACAATGCTGGAGTATTGTTGTCTTTTTCTGCATATTATAATTCATATTCAGAAAGTTGAACTGAAATGATATTCATTACAAGTAGATTAGTTAAAGCATTTCAAAATGTACCTGCAGACTATTTTTATAGTCATGATAAAATTATTTTATCACTGAGGATTTCTTAAATATACCAGTCTCGTCTCATTCGCGTGACCCAATCTTGTGTCTCGTCTCGTGAGATAAGCGTCTCATCACACCCCTAATGAAAACACACAACTGCCAGAAGTTTTTGCCCAAACTTCAAATGCCTGTTTTAATAATTAAAACTAGAGGCGTAACTTAACTTGAAGGTTGCTTTTATTATTCAAACTATCTATATACAGCATGTTATTTGTGTGGGTCAGAGCGGAACATGGTTGAATTTGTCATAAATTAAAGCACCAGAGAGATGGGTTGGAGGAGAACACAGGAAAAGGTGACAGAATGGGCGATACTTGTCTGTTTTTGCAGTGCAAAATCCGCGGATCAGCAGGTTCAGTTGCCCCTCCCATTCTGCATAAGAAAAGTTTTTACACTGCCTCCACACTGCTTTTGCGTGCGGTGTGAAACCAGCGGAAGAGTTGTCTGCTACTCAAATCAACAATGAAGTTTAAAACATATGACCAACAGACCGACAACGAGGTTCAGGCTTTAATAAGCTTATATGCTGAGGATGAAATCCAGCAGAATTGGACAGTGCACAGTCCTACGTCACTGGTCTGGTACTTTAGACCGTGATGGAAATGCAGACAGCAACAGGTCCAGGGGAAAAAAAGTTAATTGGACAAATTGTTTAGGGTAATTGTGGTAGAAACTCTGCTTTAACTATAATCTTGAGTCCACCCCTCAAGATTATAGTTATAAACACGAGCGACGTGGTAACAAGGTGGCTGTAATTTATAGTAATATATTCAGTACTGCTTAGAAGTCTATTTGCAAATATAATTGTTTTGATGTTTTGGTGCTAATGTAACGTTATGTAGTGTAAATGATAAATCCTGTTTGACATTTTTGCTAGCTACTGTATACAGGCCACCAGGGCACAATACAGACTTTATCAAAGAATTTCCCTATTTTCTATCAGAGTTAGTACTGGTTGCAGATAAAGTACTAATTGTTGGTGATTATAATATTCACGTAGGAAATTAAAAAGATGCATTGTGATTGGCATTTAGAGACAGAGACATTCTAAACTCTACTGGAGTTAGGCAATTCGAGTTAGGACCCACACATTGTCGTAATTGTAAGACTGTAAGGAAAATACTCCCTGAGAAAACAAGGAAAGTAGCATCTGAATTCATTCATACATACACCTACTGTCTCCGTCCGAGACATCATCACACTTAGGCCTAGTCCACACGTACACGGTATTTTTATTACCGGAGTTTTTCCTCCTCCGTTTTAAAAAACAATCGCGTCCACACAAGCACGGTTTTAAAAAAAAATCTGTCCACATGAGAACGCAAAACTACGCTATGATTGGCTGCCTGATTTCCACATGGGTCCCATTCACTGCACATTGCACTGACTGAGGGATGCCATTGCCATGGGCTCAAGTGAAACACTTCTACAAGTTCCTTTGCTTTGGACTCAGTGACAGGTAACTGTATACAGGTGCAAGGCCGAAGTGGACTGTAATAGCTTCACACACTTGCTTTACTATTTTGTATTAATTGCATTCTGGCGCCTTTGTTCTGCAATACAATGAAATAACTGAACATCTGTAGGATATACGAGTGATAAGCGCTGTTAGTGGAGTCCACCGCATAGAATCGACTCACGTAAATCAAAAGGAGATGTGGAAAATCTGACGTCAAACAAAGGAGAGAACGGCGCGCACTTCAATTTAAAAAGCCGAAATCTCCGGTTTCACCATCTACACGACAACGCTGAAACCGGAGTTTCTAAAAATCTTCACCCTGGCCGGAGTTTTCAAAAAAGTCCGGTTTTAGTAACCAGATACAGCGTTTGCGTGTGGACGAACAGCCAAACCGCGTAGAAAAAGCTGCGGTTTTGAAAATACCCTGAATGACAATTCACATGACTTTCCTTTCACATGAAACTTCCCCCAAACTCCTGCTTCCCCTCATATTGAGATCACCTGAAATACACCAAAAAATCTACTTGATTTTGTCAGTCCTCCCTATACAGTATATTTGTGTTTGATACCGTTTGAAATGTCTCTGTGCGACTGGTACAAAGATCTCATCCCCACAGAAATTATATAAAAGATAATCAATGTTTTAAGAGTTTGGAGATATTTTGATTGATGGGTGTGGTGTGCCTTTGGCCAAATGTTTTCTTTCTCCTGCTGTCAATACAGGTCTATAGGACTTAATTAATGCAAATTCCCATTGTGATATTTACATTTGAAAGAGTTTTTGCATCTGGTCTGGGTATTTAAAGAAAAGTTGCATAGAGATCAGGACTCGATACTGTATTCAGGTCAGCCGGTAATGCTGGATGTCTTAACCCAGCATTATGTAATCTTCATAAGTCAGGTATATATTTCATTCTTTACTTCAGAGTATTTGATGTTATGTATTACCTTTGAATTGATTATGTAATTGGCATTATATATTTTCCTGACTGTTAATAAATTGTTACACTTTGATTGACTTGTTTCGACTTGTTTTGATCTGATTTGTTTTGGAATTATTCAGGTATAATTTCAACAAAGGGTTAAACAGAATAATTAAATCTGTGATTAAACTATTAAATATTAATGACCAAATAATCAATTGGCATTCTAACCTAAATTCAAAATTATGATTAAATGGAGTCAGATAAAGAGGAATTAAATCCTTTATGCCTAACTGAAAACAGAACGTGCAGCGACCTTTACCCGCCATCATTAGCCTCCATTGGGACAATTAGGTCAGACTTGCATAATCATACTTTAGACCTAATATTGTCACATGGAATAAATCTTGATGCCTTTGAAATTATACAGCAGATCGATGACATCTCAGATCATTATTTAGTATCATTTTTATACTTAATTTAGCCAAGGCTGCAAAGCCATCCCCTCGTTACAAATATCAACACTACCACTAAAGATTGTAAATTCTTAGTAAATAATCTTCTTCATAAGTTCCATCTCCTCAGCATCCCAGATAACCTAGAGGACCTCAATGTAACAGAAACTATTGAGTCTCTCTTTTCTAGCACTTTAGACACAGCTGCTCCTTTGTGTTTAAAGAAGATAAAATAAAATAGTCTAACACTGTGGTAAAACGAGCACACCTGGGTCCTTAAAATAGCAGCAAGAAAGAGTGCAGCTGGAAGAAAACCAAAACTGGTGGTTTTTCTAATTTCGTGAAAAGAGAGCATAACTGCATGAAGAAAGGCCATAAAAAGCTAGATCTGCTTATTTCTCGACTCGCTTAGAAGAAAAAACACAACCCTAAGAATTTATTTGTAACAGTGGCTAAATTAACAAGAAATAAAGCTTCAATTTCTGACATTTGCAAAGAGGACAGCAGTAATGAGTTAATTAACTTATTTATGTGCAAGATTGATCATTTTAGAGAGAAAATTATAACTATGCAACCATCTACTACAGTATCATATCAGACAGAGCAGTGTCACTGAGGAAAAATGTCACTCATTCACTGCTATAGGAGGAAAAATTGGCTAAACTCGTCAAATCATCTAAATCAACAACATGCATGCTCCACCCTATACAGACTAAGCTACTGAAAGAGATGCTTTCAGAGGTCATGGATCCACTTCTTAAAAACATTATCTGACAAAACCAAAATAGCTTCCAGAGATCGTCAGATCGCTATTTCATGCAGATAGACATGTTTGAAGACATGTGGCTGGTCTGTGTTCTTTATGCCATGTTGGGTGGTTCAATAATAGATTATATTTATAATGCAAGGCTATTCCAAATAGCTTTTTAGCATTGTGTATTTTCTGTCAGATTTTTTGACCCGAAGCTACATGAGATCACAGATTGATATATAAAACACTTGACTTATAAAGTATAAAGTGATATGAAGTAAGTTTTGAATAAAACATGATTTTAATCTTATAAATAGTTGTTTTGCTGGTGCGCTAAGCTAACATGCTAGCTTGCCCTAGATGCACCTGCCACTGAGCAAATACTTAATTTTTTAATCTAAATGTAAAACTACTGAAATGCTTATTTGGACTAAATACATTTGATAGAGTAAGGGAAGGTAAAGTAAGAGGTTTGATTTAGAAATGAGGTTTGAATAGAACAGTTTGAATAGAGAGTTGTTAGTAATTATAATGCAGACAAAAGAATAATAATTAGAGCCATAACTAGTCCGCAGAAGTGTGAATGTGTGCCGGGGAGACAAACTGAATGGGGCAGTTTGCACTTCTAAACAATAGAGGCAATACACTGAATGAAAGCTCAGAAGACATGGCAATAAACATCAGTTGATATTTTAGAGATATCTCAAAATAAAATCACATGAAACAATCTTGTAAAACATTTAATAAAATACAGAGTTTTAGACTTATCATCTTCAGATCTGAAATATAACATGGTCAGACTTGTGGCTTTATGTAGTGCATTTCTAGATTCCTCCAAGGCCAACTTCAATTTTATTTTCATAAAGATATTTCATACAAATAAATTTCTAATAACTTTACAAAACTTTGAAGCTTATTATAGCTATTTTTGATAGCTATACTATTTTTCTATTAAAGAAAAAATATTATCATTTTGACTTTACAGTAAACTGCCAACTGCTTTCAAATGAGACCATAATTATGCTTTTAGTGCAAAGGATTCACAAACTGTATTTGTTTTTGTCTGAGTATGCATTTCTTAGGATTTTTTCAAAAGTTGGGATTCAGCTTAACAGGTTAATTCATCTTTATCATTAGGATATGTACCAAAAACCTTTAAGCTGGCTATTATTAAATCTCTTATTAACCCCCAAGATTCAAATACCTCTGTCCGTTTTTATCATTCAGGCAAGTGTTATACATAATTATAATCTGTTAAGTTTTATTTTTTGAGTAAAGTCACAATAAAAACTAAATTGTTGTGCTTCTTGCAAAATTAAGAAAACAAAGATGAGGCGTGAGCTGCAGCCTCTCTGTCAAAGATGTCTAATCTGATTCTCTTGATTTGAAAATGACCTCTAATTAAGCGAAAACTTCTCAGAAACATAAGACATGTGACCCGCCACAGAAATCAGTGACAAGTCTGCAGTCCTATTTTCAAGCAAAATGAGAAAGAAGTTTTTTTTGCAGAATCTGTTAGTTGAGATCACAAAGAAGCATATCCGTGTTTGAGCAGTATATTTACTGTATATTTAAAAGTGTACATTGCGCGGCTGAAATTGGCTTGTTTTTCTGAGATTCTAGCTTGCAGTAGGGGTGTGTATTTGTGTGTATTTCCATACTAGATAAGCCGGCTTGTTATTGCCCCGCCCTTCGTGGCTAATTATGTGTGCAGAGCTCTGGCCGGCTAATGACCTGCAATTAATACATTAGAGAGCTATTTCTGACTCGAGTCAGTGTGTGTGTAACATAAAAGTCCGAATAGACACTAGTCCAATCCGATTGGCGTGCGTGATGACGTCATTGTGACGGCATACCCGGAAGTATAAAAGGGGAGCCGGCGCATAATGGCGGCAGCTATTGCTCTGAAGCATGCGCTCCAGGTGTGCCAAGGTGTGGCGACACGACACAGTGCTCGTTCCCTCTCAGGGAACAAGGGTTATATACATAACCCGAGCCGTTCCCTTATCAAGCGAACTTGCCACTGCGTCGGAACGACGAATTTGGGGAACGAGTACCCACTAGGCCACACCGAGGGTAGCGCCTGCCCTAGTGTGAGGCCGGAACCCGGGCACAACTAGGACTGGAGCACCCTAGCGCCAGGCGTCGTAGGGAGATGCAGGCTATAAAACCTAATAAAGGTGTGTGGGGTAGCCCACCTAGCTGGCCACCGAAGAGGCCATGCCTCTGGTGGAATGAGCCCTCACGGCCATAGGTGAAGGCAAACCGCGCACCTGATAGGCCATGATTATCGCCTGGACAATCCAATTACTGATTGTCTGAGTAGATGCAGGCAAACCTTTCTTGAGTGAGCCGAAACACACCAAAAGCTGTTGAGATCTCCTCCACTGTGCAGACTTCGCTAAATACACTCTAAGCACCCTAACCGGGCAGAGTAGGTGAAGTCTCCCTTCTTCCGCCGTCACGTGAGGCGGAGGATGAAATGCCTGCAGAACCAAAGACCTGACCACCCTTGATGGGACCTTAGGCACGTAGCCTGGCCCAGGATGTAAGATGGCTTTTACTCCACCTGGGGCAAACTCCAGGCAAGTTGGCGTTACCGCCAAGGCCTCGAGGTCTCCCACTCTCCTAAGAGAGGTGATAGCGAGGAGAAAAGCCACCTTAAGTGTCAGGTTCTTCGATTCCGCCGACTCCAATGGCTCAAAGGGGCCTCAGCCAGCCCTTCGAGAACCACTGCCAGATCCCAGGTTGGAACTCTGGACCGAGCCGAAGGCCTCATCTTCCGAGCCCCACGGAGGAACTGTACAACCTACCCAAAGGCCCATCACCCAAAGGAGTGTGGAAAGCCGTAATGGCAGCCATGTACACCTTGAGTGTGGACGGGGTTAGACCCGCAGAGAAGCGATCTTGGAGGAATGGAGGACATGTTGGCCTCGGAGGTCCGGGAAAAAGCTCCTGAGAGCTTTGTAGACCGCCATCATCTCCAGGCAATTTATGTGCCAGGAGGAATGACGGCCCTCCCATGGGCCCCTCGCAAAGCAGCCGTCCATAACCGCGCCCCAACCAGTGAGGGATGCGTCTGTTGAAACGGATTTCCGGCAACAGGACACTCCAAACACTGGCCCCATCATTAATTGATTAGTTAATGATGAACTAATGATTTACAAAACATGACAATGCATTTCATAAATGTTACTTTTTTGTATGTTTTGTAGATTATTAGATAATTATTAGATAATGATAAACTAATCATTTACAAATCATGATTATACATTCATAAATGATTAATATGCTAACGATTTACAAATCTGTCATAAGTTAGGCCTATCTTTAAAAAATAGCATTTCATAAAATAATCAAACAGATCCTTAGTTAATGGTTAAGTTACTAGTTAATATATATTTCTCATTTCAATAATACAGCCGACTCTTTAGCATGACGCAATCGGTCACATGACACACGAGAGCCAATGGCATTTTACAATCAAAGCTGATGTAATGACGCAATTGGTCATGAGACACGACGGTCAATGCTGTCAAAGCTGACATGACGTTTCTTCTGGGCGGCAGATTTTGAAATGTGTTAATCATTAGTCATCGGCCGGTGGATGAACTCGATGCTGCTGATCACCTCTGGGGATTTACTTCACACAAACCAATCGTTTGGCCTCGGGACACTTGGAATATTTGTGCTTTTTGAATAAATTGTTCCTGCAGTCGTATCTGCCTGTTTCTTTTTAATATAAAACACAAACGAGTAGGTTTAGGGAAGGGATTGGTTAGCCTGTGACGAATATGAGTTAAATGCTTTCAGTAATTAGATCAATTACCTATTTACACCAAGAGGGTAATCTAGCACTCGGAAAGCGCTCCACCCATAGGGGCGGCCATTGCTAACCAAGCCATCACCTGCTGTTAGCATCCCATTGACTCCCATTCATTTTTAAGTCACTTTGTCAGTGAATAACTTTACATCTGAGGCGTTTAAAGACTCCATTTGTCCATTGTTTATTTCTAAAGAAAACACGACAATGCATAAAAGGCTCCATTACCTTGTATCTTACACTATCGCCCCGTAGAAGCTGTTTTTGTAAAAATAGGCTAACAATTGCCTCATAACCAACGCGACTCTGTCGCACAGTAGAGAAATTACCGTATAGACAGGAGGAGACGCTCAGAAACAATCTTTTACGGTCTATGAGGCAGTCGGGGGGATGCGGAGACAAAGTCTGATAAAGTCAAAGGAGAAGAATGGGGAGAAGCCGATAGTGAGCCAAAAGCAACGGAAGAAAATATTTAAACAATGTGATTCAGATTTCACTTTCCACAACTACTAGAAGAGCTACAACTGTCAGACAGGAGGCTCATGTCACATCTACGTTGTCAAGCTCAGTCTGAGCCTGCACAGTTCGCTCAGCCATCAGGAAGTGAGTGCCTCTGATTGGCCTCATTTTTATGCCGTTGAAGTCATTGGGAACGCTCTGTCCATTTCTTTTACTGTCTATGATTTACACATTTCAATTGTAACAGGTGAGCAATAGCAGAATTTAATTTTAACATTTAACGTTACATTTGTTGTAGCGATCAATGGACGCATTTGTAACGGGTGAGAAATATCTACGAATGATGTGTAAAACATTTACAAGTGATGAATAGTCTACACTTTAGATTAGGGGACGCAGAAAGCGATGTAAATGCCTTGTATACGTGTACAGATAATTTGTAACGGGTAAGAAATATCTACGAATGATGTGTTAAACATTTACAAGTGATGAATAGTCTACACTTTAGATTAGGGGACGCTAAAAGCGATGTAAATGCCTTGTATACTTCTACAGATCATTTGTAATGGGTGATAAAGATTTGTAAATGATTTATTCATGTGCTTACAACATCATCTCTAACAGGTGATGAACACTTTGTAGTGTGTACTTTAATGTAAATGCTGACTGGTGAGGGTATAGACAGCTGTCTTCTCTGTGCACCTGATGCTTCACTGGAGGGTAAAACCAGTTCACATTATCACTAGACCCCTCACAGAACACAAGTCTGACCCATTGGGCCCTATCTTGCACCCAGCGCAATTGACTTTGTACACCGACGCATGTGTCATTCCTATTTTGCACCCGCGCAAAGCACGCTTCTCCCTCCACAGAAGCACGTCACTAAACTAGTGAATGAACTTGCACTCCCTGGGCGGTTCAGCGCAAAAAAGGAGGCGTGTTGTTTGCGCAAACAATCCCTGGTGCTATTTTTGCTGTTCCATTAAACAATTGCGCCACTGACCAGAAAAAACCTAGTCTAAAGTTAGTGGCGCGTTGTGCGTTGTTCATTATGCTATTTAAAGGGCCCATGCTTGACCATAATGTATAGTGTGCACAACGCGCATACACTTTGCTCATGTAATCTACACAGATGCAACAGTTATTTTTGCAAATCATAATTTGTTACACTAAAAAAAATTAACACATGAGATGACGGAAATAATTATGGTGTGCCACGAAGATGTGAAAAAATAGGCATAAATCTAGCTTACAAATTATTCAGGCTATTGTAGTAATTAAGGGTCAGACCTGTTTGCCCAATAGCGGCAAGACATATATGTATATAAAGACATCTGACAATTGGTTTGTCCGTCCGAAAAAAAAAAAAATCGACTGAAAAACTGGAAAAACGATTTAACCGACGCCTGTTTAACCCACGGTATTTTGGGTGGGTTTCTCCCATCCCCATACAACACAACTTCTCTGTCTTTCACTGCTCTTACAAGAACATAATTCTCCTCGGCTGTGAACCGCTCCTGTCGTGCGCCTGGTAAATGTGCCATAATAATAGCAATCCATTACGGAACTTGCGCACCTGCTTTTAAAGGGAATGTTGGATGATGCTCTGATTGGTTTATTCACGTTACGCTCAAACCACACCTATGAATAATGAAGCTACTTCAGACCAACCCATTTTAGATTTGCGTCAGGCGCAAGAGCCATTTATCCCACCGGGAAAATAGCAACAGCGCCGAGACCCGCCCACAAAGTTACTTGCGCTACGCACTTTGACACTTGCGTTTCAGATCGTTTAAATAGGGCCCATTGAGTGAAAGGATTTAACTTAACGCACTGCAATCCCCTGACTTTAAATCATTCTACAAAGTTTATTAATTTGACAACTAGTAATTTATCATTATTAAAAAAAAAAATTCTTTAGCATAAATGCATTTTGTGGGTTTTAACAGACCAGCTTAAAAATGTAATGATGCTTCAATAAATTATATATTTATTATTTACTTATGGTTTGATCATTTGTTCATGACTTGAGATAATGGTATATTGACATTTCAGTGATTAATAATATATTAACTAGTAACTTAACCATTTACTAAGGATCTGTTTGATTATTTTATGATATGCTATTTTTTAAAGATAACTTACCACAGACTTGCAAATTGTTAGCATATTATACTTAAAGGGTTACTTCAGCGATTAACATATGACTTTGTATCAGTAGAAACCCTGGAGTATATTCAAATGACCGTGCTCCCCCCTCTCATATCCCCCTGAGACGAGAGATTTATGCATTTTATTTCTGGAAAAATTCCTCTCGTGACGCAAATTGACGATATTTGCTTCACGAGAGGAATGTTTGCCCAGAGGCTAAAGACTACAGCCAGCAGAGGGAACCATTTCCGCATGTTTTCAACTCACGCATGGGGAATGGAGATCACACTTACAGCACAGCTCAGCTACATTCATTTAAACGGATGCTAAGAAATGTAAGTGTTTTAACTTCTCAAATTAATTTCTTTGAAAGTTAAGCTTCCAAGGGCATGAACTGAAAACGCTTTGTGAATGTATGCCGCGAATGTGGTCGCGATTACCTCAGCTCTCATCACGAGAGCTCATCAACTCATTTATGACGTTAAATGTAATCTGACTCCTAATCTGAGTCTGCTGTGAGACTCACGCGGCAACTCATATTGAACACACGTTCAGTATTTAATTGTACTTTCTGAACTCAGTCACTGTAATCCAGTAGCGGTGGCTTTGGGAATGGCCTCACAGGGCAGCGAAGTATTCTGGGAATTGTAGTCTTTCATCCCCATGAGAAAAAAAGACTTTTCTCAGTCTAGAAAGCACCAAATTCAAACATAATTTCACATTTCTACTACATACATGACCCAGATTAAATACAGATTCATCTTCCCAGCGCTGAAGTAGCCCTTTAATAATTTATGAATGTATAATCATGATTTGTAAATGATTAGTTTATCATTATCTACAACCCCAAATCAGAAAAAGTTGGGACAGTATGGAATGTGCAAATAAAATAAAAAAGAAGTGATTTCTAAAATTACTTTGACTTGTATTTCATTGCAGACAATATGAACACAAAATATTTCATGTTTTGTCTGGTCAACTTCATGTCATTTGTAAATATTCATCCTTTCCTGTCATTCACACCTGCAACACATTTCAAAAAAGTTGGGACAGTAAAGCATTTACCACTTTGTAATGTTGCCATTCCTTTTCACAACACTTAAAAGACGTTTAGGGACTGAAGACACCAAGTGATGAAGTGTTTCAGGTGTAATTTTGTCCCATTCTTCCTGCAAACAAGTCTTAAGGTGGGCAACAGTACGGGGTCTTCGTTGTCACATTTTGTGCTTCAAAATGTGCCACACATTCTCTATTGGAGACAGGTTGGGACTGCAGGCATGCCAGTCAAGTACCCGTACCCTCTTCCTCCGCGGCCAGGACTTTGTAATGTGTGCAGAATGTGGTTTTGCATTGTCTTGTTGAAATATGCATGGACGTCCCTGGAAAAGATATCTTCTTGAAGGCAGCATATTATGCTCCAAAATCTCTATGTACTTTTCAGCATTAACGGTGCCTTCACAGAAGTGCAACTTACCTTTGCCAAGGGCACTGACACAACCCCATACCATGACAGACCCTGGCTTTTGGACTTGTTGCTGGTAACAGACTGGATGATCCTTTTCTTCTTTGGTCCAGAGCACACGGCGTCCATTCCTCCCAAAAAATACCTGAAATACTGATTCATCTGACCACAGTACACATTTCCACTGTGTGATGGTCCATCCCAGATGCCTCCGAGCCCAGAGAAGTCGACGGAGCTTCTGGACACTTAACATAAGGCTTCCTTTTGGCACAGTACAGTTTTAACTGGCATTTGTGGATGTAACTACGTATTGTGGTACTTGACAAAGGTTTGCCAAAGTAGACCTGAGCCCATGTGGTGATATCGCTTATAGATGAATGACGATTCTTGATGTGCCAGTGCCGCCTGAGGGATCGGAGATCACGGTTGTTCAGCTTAGGCTTGCGGCCTTGTCCTTTACGCACTGAAATTCCTCCAGATTCCTTGAATCTTGTAATTATGTTATGCACTGTTGAATGTGAAATATCCAAATCTCTTCCAATCTTTCTTTGAGGAACATTGTTTTTAAACATTTCAATAATTTTCTCACGTATTTGTTGGCAAACTGGTGATCCTCAGCCCATCTTTGCTCCTAAAGGATTAGATCTTTCTTGGATGCTGCTTTTGTACCAAATCATAATTTCAATCACCTGTTGACATCACCTGTTTCAAATCACATCATTATTTAACCCTAGGGCTAATAATTTACCTTATTACTAGCCCTAAATTGCTCCTGTCCCAACTTTTTTTGAAATGTGTTGCAGGTCTGAATGACAGGAAAGAATGCATATTTACAAATGACATGAAGTTGACCAGACAAAACATGAAATATTTTGTGTTCATATTGTCTGCAATGAAATACAAGTCAAAGTAAATTTAGAAATCACTACTTTTTTTTTTTTTGCGTTTTCCAAACTGTCCCAACTTTTCTGATTTGGGGTTGTAATAACTTGTAAATAATTTTTTAAATTTTTTTTAGAACTTGTGGGGTGATATCAAAAATGCTGTTTCTGAAGCAAAACCAAGAAATGTGAATGAATTGTGGAATGTTGTTAAAGAATCATGGAGTGGAATAACAGCTGAGAGGTGCCACAAGTTGGTTGACTCCATGCCACACAGATGTCAAGCAGTTTTAAAAAACTGTGGTCATACAACTAAATATTAGTTTAGTGATTCACAGGATTGCTAAATCCCAGAAAAATTTTTTTTTTGTACAAAATAGTTTTGAGTTTGTACAGTCAAAGGTAGACACTGCTATTTTTTTGAACACACCCCTTTCAACTAATTGCCCAATTGCACAGCCTTAAGAGCGTGCATATCATGAATGCTGGGTCTTGTTTGTTTTCTGACAATCTACTGAACTTACTGGTAACTTGTTTGCCACGTAGCAATAAAAAAATATACTAAAAACCTTGATTATTCTGGTTAGTCACATTGTACTGCTATTATTTTGAACAAGACTATATATATATATATATATATATATATATATATATATATATATATATATATATATATATATATATATATATATATATATATATATATATATATATATATGCACACACAGATACAAAAGAATATTTACAAAAAGTAAAGATTCTGAAAGCATTGAATGAGATCCCTTAATAATTTAAGTTTTACGGTCTGTCCACGGCCATGATGGATGGTATCTACAATATTTATTTGTAGAAACTGAGGACACACACATTTTTCTTTTCTCCTGTCTAGTATTTAATTTTAATGTAATGCAAAGTTTGAAACTAGTCAGGGCATTTAGTAAAGAGATATAATCTATATAATGTTTGTTCCTTTAGTAAGCAGTCTGGTAAACAGCAGCTCTAGAGTCTCAGAGGACAGCAGGCCATTCAAACAATAGAGGAGTGTGTGTGTGTGTGTGTGTGTGTGTGTGTCTGTTTATGTGGTTTATGAGGACACAAATTTGTATAACTACATGGGTATTACACTGCTATTACACTATAAATGTGGTTTATGAGGACATATCAAATGTCCTCATAATTCAAATGGCCTTAAAAACATACTAAATGATGTTTTTTTGAGGAAGTAAAAATGCAGAATGTTTCCTGTGATGGGTAGGTTTAGGGGCAGGGGCAGTGTAAGGGGATAGAAAATACGATTTGTACAGTATAAAAACCATTACGCCTATGGAGAGTCCCTGTAAACCACATAGACCAACGTGTGTGTGTGTGTGTGTGTGTGTGTGTGTGTGTGTGTGTGTGTGTGTGTGTGTTACAGTATTACAGTGTATTACAGTTCCTGCTCCAACCTACAGGGGTGCTGCTGAGAATGTGTTAGTGTTTTTTCTTGATTTTAACATGATTTAAACACACACACACACACACCTGTAGGTCCCCACTTGGTCAAACATTTAATTAAAAAAAAATCACGAGAGCGTTTCTTTAGTTTTTTACTTCATAATTTTACTTGATTTAAAGCATGACCAACAGGGGACTTGAAAAATGTCCCCTCTTGGCTCAGAGGTCTCCTGTTGGTGAGTGTGTAACGACACCAAGGTCCCCTGTTAGATAGGTAGACGAGTACACACACACGCACACACACACACACACACACACACACACACACACACACACACACACACACACACACACACACACAAGCTCACATAGGCTATCCAAATACTGCACAAGCGATTCAAAAGCATAAGGAGTCGTTTGCTCTTGCTGTACTTTGATGTCATACGCGATGTCACAGCACTGATGCATCTCCAACGAGCCTTCCATCAACAATGGCGAACGTTGCGTAATTGATTCGACATTGTAAGTCATCGGCATCAAAACACAGCGAATCCAATGCATTCATGCAGTTCGCAGTAATTTGTATAGACTGTGATTATAAACGAGCAGCAGCTATTAGCTCCATTAGCTGCTATTTAAAAAATTGCGGATCTCAAGTTTGTTCATCTTGCTGACCCCGCCCCCAGCACCTGACGTAAGCGGTTCTTACTTCTAGCCCAGCAATGTTTTGGTGCTACTTAAGAACCACTTTCCCTGGCTCGGACCTGGTGCTTTGGCTGTGGAAACACAAAGAACCGATTTGAAACTAGGCTCTGGCTCCGAATTAGCACCAGCACTGCCTTGGTGGAAAAGGGGTATGAGAGTCTGTAAATAATAAATCGAAGAGCTGTTGTGGGAAATGTGTGTGAGAAACATGAAATGTGCTATGTAAAGCAGATAACAGGGAAAATTGAAAACGTTGTCTCGTCACACAGAAGCCACAGCTGTTTAAAGATCGCTGGAGAGTATGAACCTTGATTAAGCTATGGATAACAATTTGTGTTAACTAAATTAGAGCTAACAATTTGAGTGACATGATCAGTAATGTGATCAGTCCCGAAAAAGATTGAGATGAGAGAGAGCAAATCTTGTAAGCAGCTCTGCTCTGAAGCCCACAATTAAAGAAATAAGCAGAACTTATTAAGGAAATGGGCAGCAATGTTTTAATTATGTTTAAGAAAAGTAAACAGCAACTTAACAGGCTACAAATAAATTGAGAACAAGAGAAATTCAAATTTCTAGATGTTAGAGCTTATTCATGGATTTTAAAATGGCTGGGGTGTCATTTAACCCCGGAGGAAAAATCCTAGTACTGAGAGATTGTATAATTGGATAACCAAATGTGATGTTTGTTTTAAAAACGCAGATTGCATACAGAAAGGCCATAAAAACTGCCAGATCTGCTTATTTCTCAACTCATTTAGAAGAAAACAAAGACAACCCTACGTATTTATTCGATACAGTGGCTAAATGATCAAAAAATGAAGCTTCTTCTTCTGACGTTTGTAAACAGCACAACAGTAATGACTTTATAAACGTCTTTACTAGTAAGATTGATAATATTAGGAATAAAATTATAACCATGCAGCTGTCTACTACTGTATCACTTCAGACAGAGCATTGAAGTGTCACTGAGGAAAAATTACAGTTATTCACTATAGCTATAGGAGGAGAAGATTTGGCTAAACTTGTTAAATCATCAAAATCAACAACATGTATGCTTGACCCTATACCGACTAGTAGGGTTGCCACCTTCAATACAGAAAAATAAGGGACGCCTGCCACAGCGGTGGCCACACCCTTCGGGGCCACGATGACCACAGTCCCGATGGTGTGCCAGTGCAGTGGTCGTATATCATAACTTAAAACATGTTTTCATAATTTGTATATATATATTAAGATTGATACCAATGGACATTATAATAGGATATCTGCTATTGAAATCAGCGTGCACTCAGTATAATACACAGCTATGACAATGAAAAACAAACTCAGCTGCTGTAACCTAGAGGGGAGTAGGATAAGAAATTGCTAATTAACTCGAGTAATTTTATAGTGTTGTGAACTAAGATTTTGACTAAAATATTTGTCCTTGTTTGCAGTAACACCATGCAAACAGTGAAACCACACCTAAATAACTGTAAATGATATAATATCTACAGTCATTTCTTATTTTAATAAAACACAACAACATTTTTATTTTTGGTAAGTTAAGTAAATATATTTATGTATTATTCCGTTTTTATATAGTCTATTGTTAATTCTATAGTATTGGATGATGCAATTATTTAAATTTGTTAAGCATAACAAATAGTTGTTTATTTTATTCCTAAAAGGTCCTATTTTGATTAAATATATATTTTATATTATATATCTTATCTCTTATTAATGCTGTGTCTGACTGTACAACTTAACCTTAATAAACAAATCATACCATAACATCATTAATGTAGCCTACATTAACATTATTTCTTAATAGGCAGCATATGAAATCTAACGTTATCAATCAAAAATTGAGGTGATAAAAAAAACAAACAAAATATTACACTGTCTGCCTCAGAAGATGCTTGAGGTATGAAGAACTGTGCGACAGTGCTTTGATTTCGGTGAGCTCTTGCATTTAGTGAATGTTGCTCCCGTTGCATGTTGTCTCACATCTGACAGACCGTGCGCCACTGAAAACACTGGCCGACAAATAATTATTGTGCAATTGGCTTGGTATTCATTGCCGCGGACACTTTCCACCCAAGTATTTATTTCTTCCCACTCTCGTCTGTACCTCTGCATCCGCTTGCGTTTCTGCTCTGAAACTTTTACAGCTGGACGCGGGGAGGTATTTGGACCTGCCTCCGCCATCGTTTCAAATGGATTCTGCCCATATAGAAAAGAACATATACCTCTTCTGACTCTGATTGGCCGTGATTTACGGCCCGTGAACCGGAAACAAACCAATCAAACAAACCAACGACAGCAGCGACCCAATTAGGGGCAGAATAGGACGTGTCTTCACACAATGCGGATGGACCTATGTAAAATACGGGACAAATCGCGTCCCGTATTGCTTTGATACGGGACGCATCATTTTTCCTAAAAATACGGGACGATTCCATATTTCACGGGACGGGTGGCAACCCTACCGACTAGGCTACTAAAAGAGATGCTTCCAGAGGTCATAGATCCTCTGCTTATTGTTATTAATTCATCCTTGACATTAGGATATGTACCAAAAACTTTTAAGTTGGCTATAATTAAACCACTTTTTAAAAAAACGCAACTTGATCCTAAAGAATTAGTCAATTACAGGCCAATCTCGAATCTACCATTTCTATCAAAAATACTAGAAAAGGCTGTGTCTTCACAATTATGTTCCTTTTTAGAAAGAAATGGTATATGTGAGGATTTATAGTCAGGATTTAGACCATATCATAGTACTGAGACTGCTCTCATTAGAGTTACAAATGATTTACTCCTATCATGTGATCGTGGTTGTATCTCTCTATTAGTATTACTCGATCTTAGCGCTGCATTCGATACTATCGATCACAATATTCTTTTGAATAGACTCGAAAATTATGTTGGCATTAGTGGAATTGCATTGGCATGGTTTAAATCGTACTTATCTGACCGTTATCAGTTTGTAGCAATAAATGAAGAGATCTCAAACCGATCACAAGTTCAGTATGGAGTACCGCAAGGCTCAGTGTTAGGACCGTTACTTTTCACCCTTTCATATCATTAGGAAGCATGGCGTTAGTTTTCATTGTTATGCTGACGATACTCAGCTCTATATTTCTTCACGCACGGACAAAACTTACCAATTCAAAAGATTGAGGAAATGACCTTCACGACAACAGTGGAAAAACGGTGAGGCTGCACCGTCCAACATGATGTGTGGATGAGTAAGGAGGGCAAGCCTTGTTTACCTCAACATTATGCTAAGTGGCTGCACTAGTTAGACCATGCAGCCAAAGGGGGAATGAATGGTATGATAATTTAAAAGTTTTAAATGAAATTTTTTGAAGTAGATGCGTAATTCGTAACACACACAATGTGGCAGTGGCAAAGCCCTGCTGACTGAAATCATTTCCAGATGGGGAATTCCGAAAAAGATCAGTTCAGATAACGGAACACATTTTGTGAATGAGGCAATCAAACAAGTAGGTCAGTTTTTAGGAATAGACATGAGAACACACTGTAGTTACCATCAGCCTCAGGAGGAGCCGTAGAGCGAGAAAATGCAAAAACAAAATAAAATAAATTGGCAAATTGTTGTGAAGACATTGTACTCACATGGGTATAGGATAGGGCTGTAACGATTCACTCGTTTTCTCGATGCATAGATTACAAATCCTGACGATCCATATGCATCGATCTTGAAACATGTATTTTGAATCGTGAATCATTAATTTTGGCCGATACTCGATCTAAAATGCTAAAAATCGGATGAATCGCGATTAAAAAAACGATTCAGTGCTTTAAAATAAACATTTGTTTATGTCTACAGTATGCGTGAATTAAAAGAGGCGCTGTGCTGCGTCATCTGCGCGCCCACAGTTACAGCTGATTTCCTTCACAGACGCAATCACGCGCTCTCCCACCTTCACTGGATTGCGCTCGCTCTCCATCCGTAGCTCATTTATATAAAATAAAATACTTAAGTTTTAGAGAAATGGGTCATACCTGAGCATTTGAAATACAACCCTGCTTATTCAAGGATGCACATGTATTGCATGGACGGAGCAAACACATTTGTAAGTGTCTAAAATGCATACGCACAGTTCTGATGATTTATATACATGAAATTTGACTTAATATCGTTTAACTGAATATACAAAGCAAACTGCTAAAGTAACTACAACATTACCAACACTGAAATAAGAGTGTGTGGTTTATCTATTAATCAGAGGCGCGTTAAAGTTGCCTCCGATACTATAGCAACAGGCCGGCACATTTACTTCCGAATCATCATCATAAGGAAAATGTTCAGAATAAAGAGAACAAAGAAGGCTTTTCCATGAAGAAAAGTTAGTTTTGGATTAGCTGGTGTAACAACTATGAATCTCTGGGAATAATTTATTTAAATGGGACTCCTATTCATGAGTCTATAATGTGACTCGCTGGTTGTACATTAGTTATTAACTTTATAACAGCACTTTTAATCCTGTTATTATCAAAGTCGATTTCATTCATCCAGATTTTCCTCTCGTCTCGCGAGTGGAAAATGAGATTTCTTCATCGAATATCAATCTTACAAACTCAAAGAAATACTAATCTGTTTGATCAAGACAAATAATATTTCATAAGTTTGTACAAATTTGTATTACTGAAATAGTAACACGAAAATCAAGCTTAATTTGTAGCTAAGATCTTACGTTAAGATCAGTGACTTCAAATCTATGAGCAAAGCATTCACTTCAATTAAATTATTGGATTTTAATAATCAACTAAAGTATACAAAAACTATGATTTCACACAGGGTAAAATATGCATATACATGTGGGTAATAAAACAAACAACATACAGGGAAAAATCAACACTTAACGAATAATATAAAGTAAAGATAGAGGGAGAGAGAGATTGAGGGTGTGAGAGAGAGATTAAGAGAATTTGAGGGTGTGAGAGAGAGAGAGACAGAGAGAGATTGAGGGTGTGTAAGAGAGAGAGAGATTTTGAGAGAGACTTTTATCGTGCAGTTCTTTCAAGAGGCCCCAATTCATACTATTCCCGTAAACAGGAATATTAAGACAACCTTTAAACGCAGTTTGATTGCGAAATATAAAAATTCGGCTTTTAGATGTGTGTGGTTTGTCGCAGTTTCTCAGTTTTCTTCAGGACAGTAAAGGTCAGATGGGTTCTTGGAGGAGTTTTCGGGCGCGATTGCTGATCTTCTCTCTTCCCCTGGATGAATGAAAAGGGGGTCTCCCAAGTTTGGCGGAATGTGTCGGCTCTCGTGTTTAAATGTTCATCTCTTCAGAGTGGCGGAAAAGTGCAAAGAGTGATTGTGGGGGTCTAGGTTTTATAGATGAGATAGGCTGAGATGATCCAATCAGTAGAAGAGTGTGTCACAAGGCGGCCTTTGTCTGTTGAACCCCCTTACTTCCACGTGACTCAATTGAAAATGGGTGATGTATTAAGAGCCCAACTTTCTTTCTTTACCCGGAAAGTGTATAGTTTCATATTGATGCCGTTTGTTGAAATTGGAACACCGAATTCGTTGCCGTCTGCGTTTGTGGTTATAACGATACCATGCATGATAGTATTGACATTCAAGAATGCGGAGATACAGAATTTACAGTTACTAGCCTACAGAATTTGATTTAAAGGCAGTAAAAATCCTAGCTATTTCATATAAAGACATTACATCAATAAAAATACATATATCTGGTACATTGAAAAGGTAATTTAATCTAAATGTCCGTATATTGCTGATCTGTGTGTTTTTAGAGCAGTCTCTCTGTGTATGTGTGTGTGTATGGGTCAGAGGTCAAAAGCAGGGGGGTTGTTTGGGTGACGTGTATGCTGTAGCCCAAAAGACCTGAGGTGTACAGGACTTCAACACACAAAATCCTTTCTTTGGGGATTATAATGTGGCGCCTCATCTGTTAATTAGTAGTATAGTTGCAATACAAGGGACTTTTGTAGGGTGATTAGATCATCCCAGGATGCATGATTATCGGAGCTCTGGTCATCCGGTCATACGGTTAAATATTAACGGAATTAGTTTACCATCTGCCATTATCGCTACACTGGAAAATTGCCTGATATTTCCTCTCCATGGAAGCATTGGATGTTTAATGCCTGTAAGACTTTAGTAATGTAGCCATTAACTCAATAGTTAGCATTAACAATACTTTTAAAGCCGTTTTAAATGTATAGGCTAGGCTAATAAATAGGCTAGGCTAATAAAGCGTGTAATAATAATAAAACAAAGTAATAATATGAACTAACATTAAGAATGGACAAAAGTTTTTGGTTTGTTTTTGGTAACACTTTAAAGAAAGGTTCATTAGTTAAACTAATAATGAACTGCACTTATGAAGCATTTATTTATCTTTGTTAAAGATGTAGAGACGTACATGCGCGAAAGATCCACTTCCGGCGCTTTCCGCGCTTGCGCAGACTAAAGCCAGAACGTGCGACTGTCACAACAGGAAACACGCACATGCGCCCTTGGATCAGTCGGACGTAGTGGTGTACAAGAGGTAAAAACGATATAAACACTGTTCGTTTTCTCACACAAACCGCTCGTTTCATGTCTTAGGCCATCAGTGTGTACTTACGATGGGGGATTGTTTAATTTGGACTTCTCTGTGTATGCTCTTTGAGGTGGTGACCATAGACCTGCATTATGTGAGGCAGAGACAAGAATGGTTTGACCTAAAATTATCAAAATTGAAACTACTGGGGAAACAAATACTCCTACATCTCGGATGCCCATGAGGTAAGCTACAACATATCAAAATTTAATTTCAAAGTGAACTATCCCTTTAATGTTAATTTCAATATTTCCTAATACTTTATTAATGTTACAGGCTGTGGTGCAAATGTCAAACTGACAAAGGCGCAGGGGAACTTGGAACAGGAATCTTTAATATAAACACTCAGGAACATACAGAACACCACTTGACATGAACGTCGACGGACAAACACTGAGGGAAAACTGAGAACTCAATACATAGGATAAACGAGGTGATTAACACAGGTGATGGCAATACTAACTGGGAAGACTGGGGAGAAACTGGGTGATGGGGGCTGAACTCAAAACCCAAACAGACAGGTATACATGTAACATTACGCCCCCTCCGAATAGGCGCGTCCTCGCGCCGTAACCATAATATCAGAGGAGGGTGGGAGGGGGATTATTGCAAGGAAATGTCGTCTGTGTTATCTAACATCTGTGTGCAGGTAAAGGCGACTCCAGCAGAAATTCCTCTACACAATATCGAACTAGGTGATTTCGTGGTGGTACGTGACCTGAGTAGGAAGAGCTGAAGGCGAAAAGGTTGCTAGGACCTTTCCTGGTACTGTTGACGACACATACACCGCTGTCAAGGTCACAGAAAGAGCGACGTGGGTACATGCAAGCCATTGCAGAAAGGTCCCAGCGGTGACCGAGGAGGAGGAGCCAAGAAGAGAGCAACAGGAAGCACATGTATTTGGCAGAGTTCAAACATAAAATCACCTGCCATGATCGATACAGGAGCAGGGACATCTGCCATAAGTGGTGCTGAGAGAGCCGACCTTCAAGTTAGAGCCCATTGAAAGATATCAAACGACTGTTTCTGTGAAAAGTCGAAACCAGAGACAATTTCAAGAGCTAGTGATAAGAGATCCGAGCATCCTTGATGTGTGCTCAAAAGTAGCCCACAAATTCCAAACGGGAACAACAGTGACTATAAACAAAAGGAATGGGTTGGCGTGGACTGTACTAGCAAAAGCTAACATACGGTGGCCCAGTAGTGCAGCCGTACTAAATTAAACCACAACACATCGAAATTGCCACAACACAATGGAAATGAGCCACAACACAACAAAATCACCACAGCACGACGGAATCGCTACAACACAACGGAAATGCTCCCGACCACGATGGGCTCTCGGAGTGCAATAAAGTTAGGTTCCCTTTCCATTGCTCTATAGATTGGCCAGTCTTGCAAAGATTTAAACACTACAATCAGTTTTAAGTGTGTAACCATTGTATATCGACATGAAATATCAATTCAAAATCACCTACGGGCATTATAGCTGCATATTTATACTCAAAAAGCTTTTTGGCAAGACCCAAAACTCTGGATGAGCTTAAGGCCGCAATCAAAGCATCCTGGGCCTCCATAACACCTAAGCAGTGCCACAGGCTGATTGCCTCCATGCCACACCGCATTGAAGCAGTCATTTCTGCAAAAGGATTCCCGACCAAGTATTGGGTGCATAACTGAACATAATTATTTGAATGTTGACTTTTTTGTATTAAAAACACTTTTCTTTTATTGGTCAGATGAAATATGCTATTTTTTTTTAGATAGGAATTTGGGGTTTTCATGTGCTGTATGCCAAAATCATCAGTATTAAAACAATAAAAGACCTGAAATATTTCAGTTTGTGTGCAATGAATCTAAAGTTTAATTTTTATCATTACATTATGGGGAATAATGAACTTTTATCACATATGCTAATTTTTTGAGAAGGACCTGTACATACATGCTGCTCACATATTATGGTAGCACATTTGGTGTTGAATACAGTATAATTACATTTTTAGCTATTGATGTGTTTATAAGCAACTGAAAAAAAAGCACAAATGTCAGAGAATGTCAAAACTTCTAAAGGGCCCAAACGGCTCAGACTCATAAGGGTTAAAAATAGGCTTTTGATTAACTTGATCCAACAGAATCAGTAAATTACAGGCCAATCTCAAATCTACACTTTCTGCCAAAATACTGGAAAAGGCAGTATCTTCCCACCTATGCACCTACGAAAGAAACAGTATCTGTGAGAATTTACAGTTAGGATTTAGACTAGGGATGTCCGAGTCATTTGATTTTGAGTATCTGCCGATACCGAGTCCCGATCCGATACTTCTATAATACATAAAAAAGAATAAAGAAGAGCGAAAAAACGAACCAGGATGTTCCTTATTTTTAATTTTATTCACCTTATTTTAACATTCAACAACTCTGTTAACAAACAGAGCTGTGAGGTAGCTTGAACAATCAAGTAATAATTAAAGGGATCCCATGGTGTTGAGACTTGTATGGCTTAATATAACATAAATTATGTCTCTTACTGAATTATGTGGTAGAAAACCCATGAAAGATCTACGTTATTTAAAAAATCGATTTTATATTTGGACCATGGGCGGCGCCATTTTGTTTGCGTTCTAGGTTGATGACGTAGATTGGTTGAACTCCTCAATCAGCTGGCGTTACCCGTAGCTATTTTTACCACAATGCAACTCGAAAATTGTTTCAGAGTTAAACAAAACCAATGAATTGCTTTGTAATTGTACTTAAAACACACTCAAACATACATGTGCACACAAACTCACCTACACAAGTCACAAACAGATCGGCGGGCGCACACACACACACCTGACTGCTCTGTCTCAATCGCATGCATCATCACCAAAACATCCTGCCTCTCTTCCTCACGTTACTTTATCCCATCGTCCTACCTAGATATTTCCCTCTGCTGGTCACATTAGGCATTACAGTTAATCTACTATCAACAGTCTATGTAGGATATCAACACAGGGAATAGATTGAGGGTATGTGCGCACGCAGTGCGTGCGTGTGTGTGTGTGTGTGTTCGCGCCGATCTGTTGGGGTGTGTGTGTGTTCGCGCCGATCTGTTGGGGTGTGTGTGTGTGTGTGTGTGTGTGTGTGTGTGTGTGTTCGCGCCGATCTGTTGGGGTGTGTGTGAGTCTGTGTGAGAGAGAGAGTTTGTGTGCACATGTATGTTTGAGTGCGTGAAGTCGGACAGCTGTTTGTAAATCGGCTGAACACTCGTTATTGCGGTGGAACGTGAGACTGAATGACTGCACTTGAACATGTCCACTATGGTGTCGGACAACACTACAAATGGCCGTCCCTTCAAATAATGCCCTATTTAAGGGTATAGGGTCGATTTCAGATTCAGCCCCTGTCGTGGAGACTGAGCAGCCCAACATCTCGATTGAAACAGAGCCTGCGTGTGCGCGCCCGCCGATCTGTTTGTGACTTGTGTAGGTGAGTTTGTGTGCACATGTATGTTTGAGTGTGTTTTAAGTACAATTACAAAGGAATTCATTGGTTTTGTTTAACTCTGAAACAATTTTCGAGTTGCGTTGTGGTAAAAATAGCTACGGGTAACGCCAGCTGATTGAGGAGTTCAACCAATCTACGTCATCAACCTAGAACGCAAACAAAATGGTGCCGCCCATGGTCCAAATATAAAATCGATTTTTAAAATAACGTAGATCTTTCATGGGTTTTCTACTACATAATTCAGTAAGAGACATAATTTATGTTATATTAAGCCATACAAGTCTCAACACCAGGGGATCCCTTTAACAAATTCTTCACTTTTGGATTTTAGTGCAACAGTAAATATAAAAAAGTCTGGGACCGGAGTTGCAAAGTAGAGAGCAGGAAGTATAACAGTTTAACAACAATTAATTATGTTGGTGTGAAATAAACAAAACAAAATGTTGGTGTGAAAAGTAAATATGGAAATTAAATAAAATTATATTAAACAATCTGCTCCCATAAATCCCGAAAAAAGGTCTTTTAGTGCATCAGTGACAACTTCACTCAGAGAAGACGTCGATCTCAGCTGCCAATCATGACATCACACACCCGTTTTTATAGCATCAAATAACTAACTAAAACTAAACTTATTTTAAAAATGAACACTTGAAATGAAATCATCGTGATGATAACTGCCTACAATGACATTTGCGGAAAAATAACTAAACTTAGGGGGTATTTGAAGTGTAATTTGATTGTTTAGTTTGCCTCGCGTCCATTAGAACAGTGTTTCCCAACCTTTTTCAGTCATGGCACCCTTTGAACATTTTCAAAATTTTGTGGCACCCGCCCTTGCATATGTTACGTACGGTACAGATTGTTCACAGGTCGGTTTGTATCACGGTTTTAGGTTCAAGGTGTCAGTAGCCTACAGTTAGGCTATGTTCAGGGGAAAAAGGACAACTGTCAAATAAAAATAAAGAAAATAAGAACAATTAACTTAAATACAAGCAGCAGCACAAATAAATACTATTGAGCAAAGATACTGATAAAATTAACAATGCTTTTCAGGTTTTTATAGGTCTAACATTAGTTTTTAGGTAGAGAAATTGAAAAAGTAGGCTAATCAAATGTAAAATAGCTTCATATTTAACTGATTAAATTAAAGACCAATCCTTACAAAAGCTATTCAATTAAGAGCAGTGAGGGATTCCTTATCTTTTGTTTGACATTAAACAGACAGCCGTAAAGGCTACTGCCCCTTTAAAGGGGGGGTGAAACACTCAGTTTCAGTCAGTGTCATGTCAATCTTGAGTACCTATAGAGTAGCATTCCATCCTGCATATCTCCGAAAAGTCTTTATTTTTTTTATAATTATATAAGAAAGATGCGCTGTTCCGAGTCTTTCCGAAAAAAGCAGAGCGGGTGGGGGCGTATCGTGTGAGCGGAGCTAAAGAATGACGTCTGCGCGCCACTGTTATTGTGTTGAGTGCGTCGTAAAGCTGTGTCATCCCTAACAGCGGGAAAAAACTTTATTCAAAATAAAAATATGGCTTTTAATCAGATACAGCCATACATCTATGATCCGGAATCAGACCCAGAGGCTGAAGTTGAACAGGAGCAGCAGCAGCAAAAAACGACTAGAGCAGGACGTCTCTATGTGGTACAAGTTATACACTAACTATATAATATGCTTAGCGACTTGTGTTATTTACATATTTATACTTGAATTATATCGTCGTATTTTTGTCTTTGAAGGTGTACATGTGGGAAGTGCAGTAGTGCACGTGTGTGTGTGTTTACGCGTGGTTTGTGTAGACAATTGTAGTAAGCGGACTGGTTTTGCACGGCAGGCTAGTGTTTACATAGAAAGACATGGAATAGTAGTGCATTTGAATGAAGAAGCGCGCTTTAGTTCAACATATTTCCCCACTCTTTGTGTATTGTTGTTTGGAGTGCTTTTACAATACACAAACATAAAGTTACACATATAGTGGCCAGCTAAACAAATGTACACGCACTACACATCGCATGCTCCATTAATCAATTAACTATACGTGATCATGTTTGGGCTACTTGATGAGCATAGGCAAAAACACAGACATTTGAAGCAGTCTTACTCACCGCCTGCGGTTCTAACGTTGGGACCTTTATCGTTGGGACTGCTCCATCCTTCAGCATTAGGCGATCGGAAAATCCGGCGTCGAGCTGGGCCTTGTTTATGAAACAGTCGGCACCGAAATGCAGTGAACAGACATAAACCTTTGCGCAACTCAGTTGCTGATCCGGAAAAGCAAATTACATCCACTGTTGCCTTAACGCGGGGTTTTTTGGCAATCTGTACAGGACTGTCTTGGTCTGGCAACCAAAAACGCACTTTTTTGGTGACATTGTTCATTTCTTGAAGTCACATCACCTGTGCAGCGCAGCCTACGAGCCCCGCTTTGATGGGCGTAGCCTGTTGCTTTCGCTCTCTCTCTCTCACGCTCTTCCGGTAGAATTGCCCGTATGGCCCATACAAGGAAATTCCGACCTTTTAACGTCAAGTGGACCCATGATCGAAAAAACTTGCCGAAACTTATGACTAACCGGAAGTAGTATTTTTGACAAAGAAATACTCCCATCAAACGTCCACCTTAACTTTTGAAACTTTGTCTATGTTTAGTATGGGATTCCAAGTCTTTAACAGTGTAAAAAGATCAGTATGCATGAAACAGCATGCCCCTTTAAGACCTAATGGAAGGATATGCGTCATCTTTCTCGACTGTATAAAGTCCTCTTAAGGCAAATACAGACTATGTCTGCTTGGATACTCATCAAGATGGACATGTTGACATACTTCTTGTGTGAGTTTGTCCGTTTAAGCGCAAGACTTGAAAGAGAAATCAATATTTGCGCACAATGAGACGAGTGCGCGTTTTCAGATGATGCACAGAGACAGATCAGCGTGTGCGTTCTCACGTTTTTCTTTTATTAGCGCTGTTTTAATGTATCACTGAGGAGCCAGCATGTGTATCCATCGACAGAAACATACATAATGCATTATTTTACAGTTACAACTCATATTATTGATGCGTCATCAGATGTGAGATGAACCGCGGTGCAAGTGCGCACCTTTTACATGGCACCCCAGAATAGCAAGTGCGCACCTTTTACACGGCACCCCAGAATATACATATATGTCCGAGTCCTGATCGGTAGGTAACGTCCAATTCCGATCGAGTCTGAAATCACGTGATCGGGCCCGATTTCCGATCACATGATCGGATCGGGACATCCCTTATTTAGACTGTATCATAATACTGAGACTGCTCTCATTAGTTACAAATTAATCATCTGAATGTGGTTGTATCTCACTTTTAGTGATACTCTATCTTAGTGCTGCATTCTATTGATTCATACTATTGACCAAAACATAATCTGAGAGACTATTCCAAAGAATGTTAACATTAGTAGAATTGCATTTGCATAGTTTAAATGCATTTGCATAGTTAAAATACTTATCTGACCGCTATCAGTTAATTTCCTGCAATTTAATTCAGAAAAAATTGAATTTTTAATTACTGGACAAAAACCTCTGCACGTAGTAACCTAGAATACTGTCTAACACTTGATGGCTGCTCTGTCAAGATCTTGTTGTGAATTAGGTACCTGGTTGCGCTCGTTGATGACAATCTTTCATTTGAAAGCCACATTTGTAGCATCTGTAAAACTGCCTTCTACAATCTTCAAAATATATCTAAATTACGGCACATACTTTCAATGAAAAATGCAGAACAGTTAGTTAATGCGTTCATGAGCTCAAGGCTAGATTATTGTAACGCTCTACTGGGTGGTTGCCTCTCTCGCTAAATTAATAAGCTGCAGTTGTTCCAAAATGCAGCGGCTATAGTTCTTACTAGATCCAGGAAGTATGACCATATTAGCCCGGTTCTGTCAAGACTACACTGGTTTCCTATTGAACATTGTATACATTTTAAAATCTTGCTTATTATTTACGAAGCACTTAACGGGTTAGCTCCCCAGAACTTGAGCAAACTCTTAACTCTTAAACTCTATACTTCATCACGTCTATTTACAGTCTCAGAATTCTGGCCAGCACTGACACTACATAAGAACTGAACTGTATGTGAATTATTTTCCTGTTACCACTGTGAAGCTGCTTTGAAACAATCTGCATTATAAAGGGGCTATACAAAAAAGTTGACTTGACTAGACTTGACTAATGAGAGCTCTGGACAGAGCACAATCCATTGAAAGGCAATAAAGAGTGCATATCTGTAAGGGAGAGTTGTGAGGGTGCTAATGACACCACTCAACGTATCCATCAATTTGTGCAGGTAATAATTTAAGGCTTATATATTTTAAAGCATTAAATCCTTATTGAAACGCGATTAATTAAATTCTTTACATTTTTACAATCGGATCAAGTGAATCTTTACACCCCTAAAAATGACCATTGCTTCTGCAGTGCGACACTGCTATATTAATTTTAAGAGACATACCTTTTGGACTAGATAAACACTTGTGGCTCTTTGACCAGCAATTTGATCCAAGGCATTTCCTTCCTCCACAAAGTAACTCACATCAGCTATATGAACACCAACTTCAAAATTTCCTACATACAAAGAAAGAACACTAATGATTTATACCACAAATAGTTTAATTTTCAAGTGCAATTAACTTTTTAAATGAGTGTCAATATCAAAGGCAGCACACATACCATCCGAGAGTTGTTTGCAGGACAGTGCATCATCCAGATCTCTTGCTGTAGCTGGGTCGATGGTAAATATGCATTCTTTTCTTAAAAATAAATTTAAACCGAAAATCAGAACAAAGAATTTAAAATTACATTTCAGATGACACATAAAAAAAAATCAATAGATCTAATATGGAGCCCTGCAGTGCTGGGACAGAGTAGTAGGTTACCTGAGATCTCTTCTTTTAGAGAGCTCATGATCCGGGATGGTCCAGGGCAGATCTTGAGGAAGACAATTCAAGACCTCCTCTGAAAACTCAGAGAAGTCAACACCATATTCAGTCAGGATGCCTTCTGTTTCTGGCTCTATTTCACCTGCTTCCCCTAATGTTTTTGCAAGCCGCCTTAAAATAGAAAAACAAAATTGAGATACGCTGTTATAAAGCACAATTGTTGATGTAAAGCAAAGCCATAATTTGGAGGAAACACAGGTTACCCAGATCTCACCCTTCAGCAAAGCTGTTGTCTGCTGGCCACTGTGTTATTCGGCAGATAAAGAGTGTGTTTTCATAGTCTCCAGGTCTGGAGGTAAAGTCTGCAGGACAGTCTACTAGAGGCACATTAACTCTTGGGACCCGATGGTCCACAGGAGAGAACATAGCAAAATTCTTGTTGGGGAGAAATTTGAGGAAGCCTGATGCTGCTCTTGAGTGCTTCTTCTCAACAATAAATACAACCTAAAATTACAACATCCATGCACAATTATGCAATGTTGACCATTATGCACAACATAATAAAGAAAGGCATGCTAGTTTTGGACAATCTTCAAAATTAGATGTATTATTCACAACATTGACACAAAAAAAGGACAAAAAATAAATAAATAAAAATTTGCCCATTTACTTTCTTAATAAATGTTCTGACGTATTGGTGCATGATGCACATTATTCCAAAAAGGAAAAAAGACAACACTGTGAGAATTTAGTTAAACCAGAAAAATGTGTGCAAAATTGTTTTAATCCATTACAAATGCTGAACTTACTAAATAAAACATCAGAAATTATCTGAATTTTTAAATCTTGCCTAAAAGCATTTTATATATAACTGTCATGAAAAATCAATGGCGAATCTTGTTTTAAAAGTAAGCAAAAAGCACATTCTTTAAAATGGCTTACCTTTCCAGTCCTTTGCATGGCTCTCTCTGAACTTGATCCAGAAGGGTAGCATGCATTAGCATGTTTGACAGAATGTGTTGTGATAGAGGCTAAACCAGAAAAGAAAAGTTGATTGCAAATTTCTCTTATTTTTTGACACTTCCTTGAATTTAATGTAATTTGTTGAGTTAAAAAAAAAAATAAAATCTCTTCTCTACAGATCATTTATATATATATATATATATATATATATATATATATATATATATATATATATATATATATATATATATATAAAATTAATAATATAATATATAATATATGCGATTAATGGCATAATGTCATGAGTTAACTCACGATTAATCACAATTTAATTACGCACATTTTTATCAAGTCTAAATGTACCTGAAATGAATATGTTTTTAAGTTTTTAATACTCTAATCAACATGGATATGGACAAATATAAATGCTTTATCCAAATGTCTGTTTATTATTAGTGAAACCATATTCAGAACATAAATACTAGACAAAGGTCATAGAGGTTTTTCAAATAACTAGTTCATGTCTCTTAAGCCTAAGCCTAAAAACTCAGAATAAGCAGTGATTTCTCTGATGTTAAGAATATAAATAAAGGGAGTTTTTACACTGGCAGTTTAATTCAGAACAGGGCACAATTCGTATGAAAAACTGGTAATGTGAAAGCTATCATGCAGACCAGGGAGCGCATGAATACTACACCAAACTTGGAGGAGAAATTTATTGTGGCCCCTTCAAGAGATGTGCGTTCCCTATTGAACTGCCGGTATTTTGTGTGTGTGTGTGCCCAACTGTGCCGATTCACGTGAACAGTGTGAAGAACACGGACTCGAGAGCGCTCTTGTTCAGAAATGTAACCTGCGTATTCGTTTTAGTCGATTGTAATATATTTAGTCAATCAATCAATCAACTTTATTTATATAGCGGTTTTACAATGCCGATTGTTTCAAAGCAGCTTCAATGTGTTAAACAGGCCAATACTGCAACAAAATTTGATTTGGCCGTACAGTCGCTCCGGAGAAAAACAGTGATGTTATCAGCTCATTTTAATTTATCATACAGCGACAATGTTGGCAGATCAGTATTATAGTTTATAGAGTTAAATAATACATAAATAATACATTTTGTTTGTATATTTAGTAGAATAACGACGAGAGTGAGCTTGCAGTGCATCTCGTTCAGACTGCAGAGAATGTGCTCAGTGAAAAAACACACTTTTCTTTCGACCTGGAGTCTAATAAAAGTTAAGCAGAAAATATGGTAACTTATGTACACTATAACTGCACTAGTTTCAGAGTAATGTTATTGTTATACCTTTTCTTTCCCTATTAATGTTTGCTGCTGCATCCTTTAAGTCTATGGCTGATCTCAATTTCTCCAACTACGGGCCATGGATCAAACAGAAAATGTGCGCTGCGTTAATAAAATGTGTGCCGTTAAAATGAATTTGCGTTAACACTATATACATTATATTTATATAATATATATATATATATATGTGTGTGTGTGTATATATATATATGTGTGTATATATATATATGTGTGTATATATATATATATATATATATATATATATATATATATATGTATATTATGGGGGGCCAAACAGGAAATAATTGAATGTAAATCTGAATATATAGTTATAACTCTGAATATATAAATGTAAATCATAAATATATAGTTATAACTCTGAATATATTAATGTAAATCCGAATATATAGTTATAACTCTGAATATATAAATGCAAATCCTGAATATATAGTTATAACTCTGAATATATAAATGTAAATCCTGAATATATAGTTATAACTCTGAATATATTAATGTAAATCCGAATATATAGTTATAACTCTGAATATATAGATATAACTCTGAATATATAAATGTAAATCCGAATATATAGTTATAACTCTGAATATATAAATGTGAATCCTGAATATATAGTTATAACTCTGAATATATAAATGTGAATCCTGAATATATAGTTATAACTCTGAATATATAAATGTGAATCCTGAATATATAGTTATAACTCTGAATATATAAATGTAAATCCTGAATATATAGTTATAACGCTGAATATATAGATATAACTCTGAATATATAAATGTAAATCCTGAATATATAGTTATAACTCTGAATATATAAATGTGAATCCTGAATATATAGTTATAACTCTGAATATATAAATGTAAATCCTGAATATATAGTTATAACTCTGAATATATATAACCTCTAAATATATATATAACCCCATACAAATACTTTGTTTGACCCCCTTTCGTCTTTAGAACTGCCTTAATTCTCCGTGGCATTGATTCAACTAGACAATATCTGCGTTTGCATTGAAATTTCAGCGCTGTAACTTTGCAGATACTGTTTATGCTTAAATGTGCCCTAGCATGAAACATTTAATTAACCTTGCCATAGTGAAATAATAAGAGTTCAGTACATACTGTGAGTCTCAAACACCATTGCCTCCTACTTCTTATGTAAATCTCGTGAATCAAAAACACCACAGAAAAAAAGTGCTTCTCAACATAAACCCAACCGTGACACAAGCGTTGGGGGATCATTTATATGCACGCCCCCAACATTTGCATCTGAAAAGCCGAATCAACTGATGGTAAACAAGACACTCAAAGATAGCAAAAACGGCAGCTCTCATGACACATGTTATGTTTAGGCTGTGCAGGAGACGTGAGGATTTTCAACAGTCAACAGTCATGGTTGAGGTTTATTATAATCGGATACCACAACAAATCGTTCGTTTCTTCGGCCCATTTCAAGCAAGCTTCACTCAGCATCTTTAACTGAAGAAAGGGGCAACTGTATTCCTGCAAGCAGTAAGTAGTGATTTATTCACTTATTGACTATCTGTTTAAACAATTCCTGATTAAATTAAGAAGTTTCTAAGACTGAGAGACCGCATTGTCTAGATGATGCAAGATGCTAGTACAGTAACAACCGAAAACTCCAAGTACCGTACAAAACTAAATAGTGTGTCTAATGACAAAGAGTAAAAGGGTGATCAATTCAGGAATCAACTTTTCCTTGAGCTTTTAATATAAAAAAGGTAATATAAGAATATCCTCTAAGTTTCAGAGCTGAAAACTTCCGTTAGTCAAAGAAAAGCTTTTATAGACACCAGGCTCAACAAACGGTCCTGTGCTTCTACTGACGTTAGTGCGCGACGAAACACCGCCTCTACAGAATAATGAGCATGTAGCTCAGTAGCCCTGCCCACCGACTCATGGAGGGCTCATGCTAGCAACTGGTCAACAACAATACATCGAGGAAGATTAAGATATTGCGCTATTCCTGTTTGTGGAAGAACACAGTCGCTGCATAAGCTTCCTTCTTACCCTAATATTAGGAATGAGTGGTTGAACTTTATTTTTAATGAAGTTCCAGCTCACATGGGGAAGACATATTCATTTCAGTTCACTGCAGAATCGTTTGTAAACAAATCTCCGGTCGATGCTGGATTTGGATCCGACAGGAATGGTGTAACACACCATGTGAGTAAAACATGTTTTGATATGTGATAGTTTTGCTTTGTTATAGATTGTTTTGCTTATGTGTACATGTCTAACAGAGCATACCTTTCGCATGATGGACTCAGACACGTATGGGCCAGGGCTCGGCAGGCCAGCAGGCCGATGAATCTCTTATTCCGTTCTTGATCTGCTATTCTCTCTCTCTTGTTGACATCTGAAGGGCGGCGTGCACGACAAACGTGTATGTGTGTGCGTGAGGTTCACGCTTATATTGTCCGATCTTGCGGGCTATGTGTAATATAAAAATAATAGTCCAATCAATCGAGGGTCGATGAGAAATAAAACATTGTGTTTGTTTGATAAAGACGTTCACGAGCCCTATGATCGAGATAATCATTCTGGTTGCTTCTCCCTCTTTCTCTCCTCTCCCTGAACTGACAGGGGACCTTTACTTCCAAATGTTGGAACTTCCAAGTTGTTTACTTCCAAGTCTTCAGTGCTGCACACCCACCAAAACTCAGCGTTTTGGAGAGAGCCTCAAAACCAGTGTAGAAAATAGCCTTATTACATTAGTTATGATGTTTTTGAATGTAAAAACCACACAAACATCATTAGTTGACCTCAGACAACAGTATAAAAAACGTCTGTTCATGACACCTTTTTATATTTTTTTTTTTTTACAAAAGACAACCGTAGATACATTTCTTACAGATCGTTCACTCGATCCTTCTAGCAAACGTCACCGTTTCCACCAAACAAGTTAAAACGACAGTCATTGACAAGGCTATTCATTTTTAAAAATATAAGTTATAAATTTCTATTTTTGAGAACTGAAGTAGGCCCATGATGTTTTTGCATGCTTGTATTAAGAGTGCATCACAGTCACTGCATAGCCTACATTGTGACTAACGTTATATAAACATGCAATATCGTTGATGAAAAAAGACAAATCTAAAATGTAGACTGAATGACACTTTAAGCAGAACATCTCAAATGGAGATTTCTTAATACTCTATTACTCCAATAATAAAATGGAGCTACACTGTGTGATATTTTTACTCCAATATCACACAATAGCTACACTGTGTGATATTTTTACTCCAACTTACTTCTTATTACTCCAAAAATAAAATGGAGCTACACTGTGTGATATTTCCCCCCATCTAGTGGTGAAAAGGCATATGACCATCCAGTGAATAATCGTTTCTGTTCCTCTCAATTCTGATTTCGTTTTAACTCCTACGGTGGCTGATTTAGTCGAAGATTAACATGGCAATCCCCCTCTTCACATTCAACACAGTGCCATCGAGTGTTAAAACGCGAAAGGCGAAGCTTGAATTTACGGGTATGTTCCTCTTTGGCTACTGTACTTTCAAGATGGAGGGGCAACATGGCAACCGGCATTCGAACCCCTCACCCATATGTATTTTCAATGGCATATTATAAACTTACGAGAATACTTTATTACTTGAAACAAGTAAATATATATTAAAGAGCACATGTATTTTTAAAGTGTTTTTAGCTAAGAATAAACTAAAAAAGTTACACAGTGTAGCTTTAAAGGCAGCTTACTTGTTTATTGGTGTTTTCAGATCATCCGTGCGCGAGAGCTTGCGTGCATATGGTTGCCAGATTGGACATGTTTAGGTAAAACACCGGATGTGTTCTTTTCACAGAAAAGCTGAAAACCTGGAAAAATGACTGAAATCTGGCAACCGCACGAACGCAAGCTCTTTCACGCGCACGGATGATCTGAAAACACCAATAAACAAGTAAGCTGCATTTTATCAATCTCCATTTGAGATGTTTTGCTTAAAGTGTCATTCAGTGGGACTGTGTTCTGTCAGGACGGTCAGGACTCACAAGCCGCTTCGCTGAACAGCTGTGAGCTGCTGAAATAAGCCAATCAGAGCAGAGCTCAACATTAATATTCATGACTCTTCTAAATAAGGCAAAAACAGAGCATTACATCCTAGGGACAATTTATAGGGTCTTCTCCCTTCTAGGGATGCACCGATACCGATACCGGTATCTGGTATCGGCCTCGATACCACATTTTCGAAAGTACTCGTACTCGTTAAAAGTCCCCCGATACCGGGGACGATACCATGGTCTGAGAAATGTCTATGCTTGAGCGGCGTGTAAGGGGTTAATCACAGGTGCCGAGTGCCCGCCCCCAGGCCCGGCTACAGCTCAGAGCGGGGAGAAGGCGAGACGAGACGAGATACGTCAGCAGTGTGGAACTATTTCAAAGTGCATGAATACGACAAAACAAAGGCGGACTGCAAATTGTGCTCAGCGAAATTGTCCAGAGGAGGCTCAAAAGGTAGTGCATTTAGTACAAAGTAATGAGTACAAAGAGTTTACCCACGCTTCTAAACCAACACAACCCACACATCAGCAAACTCTTGCAAGAGAGAGAAAACGTCCAGAGACAATCCACGTGCTGTGAAAATAACACAGGCAATCATCGAGTAGCCCCGTGTCACTAATTAGCCCAACCTCCCAGTGGATAGATGAGAGTTTCACGCTGCAACAAGCCATATTACATGCGAAACAATTCCGCAGAATTTATATACTTTTATGAAAAAAATACTTGAGTTGCACTGTCACTGTTTAATTTTTTTTAAATAATTATTTATTCTGTAATATGTTGCATACAACATGCTTTTCATTTTAAATAAATGTTCTTAATTCCAAACTAGTCCCTTGTTTTTAAAGTAAAGCTGTTACCTGTAAATTTAAATCATGTTTTTTTTTAAGTACTCTGTATCGGTATCGGCGAGTACTGAAATGCAAGTACTCGTACTTGTACTCGTTTTCCAAAAAAGTGGTATCGGTGCATCCCTACTCCCTTCCTTCAGGATGTCTGTCTCTGTAAAGCCACATACCCTCTATGTAGATATCAGAGAACAATTTAAAATATTGTTTCAACTCATTCTAGGGAACCTTTAAACAGCAACATTACACACTAACTAAAGATAAAAAAATGAAATCGCATGCAACCACCCCTTTAAAGCCTCTAAATGATTATGCAAAATTTAAAACACTTTAACACCAAGTGTAAACAAAATTCAATTGTTACACAGCAACACAAGGGTAAATTCAGGACTTAACAATGAGTCATGAAGGTCTTAGTTTTTGGAAAGAGGTGAATAGCTCATTCATTCTGCAAACACAATCAAGTCTTTCATTGCCTGTTCACCTCAGTCACCACATGCCCTGTATCAAACTTGACACTCTGGAATCTGTTGCCATATTTTGAGGTAAGTACGCTTAATTATTTAATATGTAGACGTCTTTAGGAGGCATGTGCAAACAAAGATATCTGGGCTTGATAAAGAGAAAAAATTATCACAGCTCTTGGCTGTTCAATCATAAATGAGTGACTCAACTTTTTCTGAATAAGAAAAAGCACATGTGTCAGAATATTATAGCTCTGAAAAAATTTCAGAGACAACTTAACATTGAGAAATCAACAGGTGAAGGTGAAGTGAATAACACTGATTATCCCTCCATCAAGGCACCTGTTAGTGGGTGGTATATATTAGGCAGCAAGTGAACATTTTGTCCTCAAAGTTGATGTGTTAGATGCAGGAAAAATTGGCAAGCATACAGTGGGGCAAAAAAAGTATTTAGTCAGCCACCAATTGTGCAAGTTCTCCCACTTAAAAAGAGGAGAGGCCTGTAATTGTCATCATAAGTGCACTTTAATTACATAGGTAACACTTTAACTTACAGATAGAATGAGAAAAAATCTTTTTGTTTGATTTTTAAATAATTTATTTGCAAGTATTGTTGTAAAATAAATAGATAAAATAGATTTCTGGCTCTCACAGACCTGTAACAACTTCTTTAATAGGCTCTTCTGTCCTCCACTCGTTACCTGTATTAATGGCAACTGTTTGAATTTGTCGTTATCAGTATAAAAGACACCTGTCCACAACCTCAAACAGTCGGACTCCAAACTCCACTATGGCCAATACCAAAGAGCTGTCAAAGGACACCATAAACAAAATTGTAGACCTGCACCAGGCTGGGAAGACTGAATCTGCAATAGGTAAGCAGCTTAGTTTGAAGAAATCAACTGTGGGAGCAATTATTAGAAAATGGAAAACATACAAGACCACTGATAATCTCCCTCGATCTGGGGCTCCACGCAAGATCTCACCCTGTGGGGTCAAAAGGATCACAAGAACGGTGAGTAAAAATCCAAGAATCACATGGGGGGACCTAGTGAATGACCTACAGAGAGCTGAGACCAAAGTAACAAAGGCTACCATCAGTAACACACTATGCATCCAGGGGCTGACTGTATACATATCTGGGCCCGTCTGAAATTTGCTAGAGAGCATTTGGATGATCCAGAAGAGGATTGGGAAATTATCATATGGTCAGATAAAACCAAAATAGAACTTTTCGGTAAAAACTCAACTTGCCATGTTTGGAGGAGAAAGAATGCCGAGTTGCACCATACCTACTGTGAAGCATGGGGGTGGAAACATCATGCTTTGGGGCTGTGTTTCTTCAAAGGGACCAGGACGACTGTGTAAAGGAAAGAATGAATGGGGCCATGTATAGTGAGATTATGAGTAAAAGCCTCCTTCCATCAGCAAGGGCATTGAAGATGAATCGTGGCTGGGTCTTTCAGCATGACAATGATCCCAAACACAATGCCTGGCAACAAAGGAGTAGCTTTGTAAGAAGCATTTCAAGGTCCTGGAGTCTCCAGAACTCAACCCCATAGAAAATCTTTGGAGGGAGTTGAAAATCCATGTTGACCAAATATTTTTAGTTTGACCCAAAACATCACTGCTCTAGAGGAGATCTACATGGAGGAATGGGTAAACTACAAGCAAAAGTGTGTAAAAACATTGTGGTGACTTAGATAAAACATTTGACATCTGTCATTGACAACAAAGGGTATATAACAAAGTATTGAGAATAACTTTTGCTATTGACCAAATGCTTATTTTTCACCATAATTTTCAAATAAATTATTTAAAATCAGGCAATGTGATTTTGCTGGATTTTTTTTCATTCTGTCTCTCATAGTTGAAATGTCCCCATGATAAAAATTACAGGCCTTTTTAAGTGGGAGAACTTCCACAATTGGTGGCTGACTAAATACTTTTTTGCCCCACTGTAAGGAATTGAGCAAGTTTGCCAAATTGTGATAGCTCGATGACTAAGTCAGAGCATCTCCAAAACTGCAGCTCTTGTAGGGTGTTCTCGGTCTGGGGTGTTCTCGGTCTAATTTATCGTCGCTGTCTGATGAAAACCACGTATGTCCATTTAGCCACATTCTCACCTATTCATTTTCACATTCATTGAAAATGAATGTGAAACATGAAACGTGACTTGGCCATTATAATTAATGATCAGATGAATGCGTATCCACCCCCGTTACTGTAAAATATGCATGCATGTCCATTAAAACTGAATTTTGGTCAAATGTGGATTATATCATAACACTGGCAAGAATATGGTTACATGTTAAGATGCCATACCAAGTATGGCAACGCTATATTCAACTGCTTTTGAAATACAGCGTTTTTTTCACTTCCAGAAAAGTAACCGTTTTGGACATACTGTCGCGGTTCATGAATTCACTGTCTCCTTCTGCCTGTGTTGTGTGGTGTTGTTGGAGGCGTGGTCACTGATTTACTCTTCACCGATCACTCTCACCTGCTGCACCTCATTACCGGGCCCATATATTCCTGTGTCTCACTCAGTCTGTTGTCAGATCGTTGCAGTGTGTCTTGTGGTTCCTGTGTGTTCGTGTTCTTCGTGGGATTGCTTCGCCTCGGTTCCGGTTCCGCCCGACCGGTGGCGGTTATTAGGGGTGTCCCCGACTAAGGATTTACACATCCGCCAGTTAACAACTGTTCCTTCTTTAGACCACTTTTGATAGATACTGACCACTGCAGACTTTTACACACACACACACACCCCTAAAGGATTATTAGGAACACCATACTAATACTGTGTTTGACCCCCTTTTGCCTTCAGGACTGCCTTAATTCTACATGGCCTTGATTCAACAAGCATTCTTTAGAAATGTTGGCCCATATTGATAGGATATCATCTTGCAGTTGATGGAGATTTGTGGGATGCACATCCAGGGCACAAAGCACCCGTTCCACCACATCCCAAAGATGCTCTATTGGGTTGAGATCTGGTGACTGTGGGGGCCATTTAAGTACAGTTAACTCATTGTCATATTCAAGAAACCAATTTGAAATGATTTGAGCTTTGTGACATGGTGCATTATCCTGCTGGAAGTAGCAATAAGAGGATGGGTACATGGTGGTCATAAAGGGATGGACATGGTCAGAAACAATGCTCAGGTAGGCCGTGGCATTTAAACGATGTCAGATTGGCACTAAGGGGCCTAAAGTGTGCCCCCACACAATTACACCACCACCACCAGCCTGCACAGTGGTAACAACGCATGATGGATTAATGTTCATATTCTGTTTACGCCAAATATACCATCTGAATGTCTCAACAGAAATCGAGACTCATCAGACCAGGCAACATTTTTCCCGTCTTTAACTGTCCAATTTTGGTGAGCTTGTGCAAATTGTAGCCTCTTTTCCCAATTTTTAGTAGAGATGAGTGGTACCCGGTGGGATCTTCTGCTTTTGTAGCCCATACCTTGGTTGTAACGAGTGGTTATTTCAGTCAAAGTTGCTCTTCTATCAGCTTGAATCAGTCTGCCAATTCTCCTCTGACCTCTAGCATCAACAAGGCATTTTCAACCACAGAACTGCCGCATACTGGATGTTTTTCCCTTTTCACACCATTATTTGTAAACCATAGAAATGGTTGTGCGTGAAAATCCCAGTAACTGAGCAGATTGTGAAATACTCAGACCGGCCCCTCTGGCACCAACAACAATGCTACGCTAAAAGTAGCTTAAATCACCTTTCTGACCTGTGATTTGTTGATTAGATAATTGCATTAATGAGAAATTGAACAGGTGTTCCTAATAATCCTTAAGGTGAGTGTATATATGTATATACAGTGAGGAAAATAAGTATTTGAACAGCCTGCTATTTTGCAAGTTCTCCCACTTGGAAATCATGGAGGGGTCTGAAATTGTCATCGTAGCTGCATGTCCAATGTGAGAGACATAATCTAAAAAAAAAGAAAAATCCAAAAATCACAATACATGATTTTTTAACTCTTTAATTGTATGATACAGCTGCAAATAAGTATTTGAACACCTGTTTAATCAGCTAGAATTCTGACCCTCAAAGGCCTGTTAGTCTGCCTTTAAAGGTGCCCTAGAATGAAAAATTAAATTAACCTTGCCATGGTGAAATAATAAGAGTTCAGTACATTGACATCACATACTGTGAGTCTCAAACATCATTGCCTCCTACTTATGTAAATCTTGTGAATCCATAACAACGGAAAAAATGTGCTTTTCAACATAAACCCAACAGTGACACAAGCATTGGGGATCATTTATATGCACGCCCCAACATTTGCATCTGTCCAAACATGTGCATTGTCAGGCGGAAATGGAAGCGAATCATCAAAACAAGCTGTTCGCATGGACACACTTCATGTTCCAGGCTGTGCAGGAGACTTTTCTACCCCTTCCACAGATAAAAAAATGTTAACAGTCATGGTTGATGTTAATAATCCGATACCACAACACTTAAATTCAAGATCGTTCGTTTTTTCGGCCCATTTTAAGCAAGCTTCGCTCAGCGTCTTAAACTAAAGAAAGTGGCAATTACAACTGTATTCCTGCAAGCAGTAAGTAGCGATTTATCCACGTATTGACTGTTTAAACAATTTCTAATTGAATTCAAATTTTCTTAGAGAGAGAACTTTTTGTATTACAAAAAGCAACCGTAGATACTTTGCTTAGATCGTTCACTCGATACTTCTAGCAAACATCACCTTTTCAACCATATAAGTTAAAACGATAGTCATTTGACAAGGCTATTCATTTTGTAAAAACATAAGTTATATATTTATATTTTTGAGAACTGAAGTATGGTGTTTCCTATGATGTTTTTGCCTATTTGTATTTCCGATTAGGCTACATCACAGTCACTGCGTAACGTTAGCCTACATTGTGACTAACGTTATATAAACATGCAATATCGCTGACGAAAAAAGACAAGTCTAAAATGTAGGCTGAATGACACACTCAGAACATCTCAAATGAAGATTGATAAAATGCAGCTTACTTGTTTATTGGTGTTTTCAGTTCACCGGCGCGCGAGAAAGAGCTTGCGTGCAAATGGATGCCAGATTGGACATGTTTAGGTATAACGCTGGATATCATAGGTTTTTTTCACAGAAAAGTTCTGTTTGGGGGATTTAATTACTGAAATCTGGCAACCGCACGAACGCAAACTCTATCTCGTGCAGGTTGATCTGGTTTTAAATGGACCTGTAAAACTGTACCTGGACAATTTTTGCCCTTAAATAAGCCACATACCCTCTATGTAGATATCAGAGAACAATTTAACATATAGTTTCAAATCATTCTAGGGCACCTTTAAAATGTCCACCTCCACTCCATTTATTATCCTAAATTAGATGCACCTGTTTCAGGTTGTTAGCTGCATAAAGACACCTGTCCACCACAAACAATCAATAAGAATCCAACTACTAACATGGCCAAGATCAAAGAGCTGTCCAAAGACACCAGAGACAAAATTTTACACCTCCACAAGGCTGGAAAGGGCTACGGGGAAATTGCCAAGCAGCTTGGAGAAAAAGGTCCACTGTTGGAGCAATCATTAGAAAATGGAAGAAAGCTAAATATGACAGTCAATCTCCCTCGGACTGGGGCTCCATGCAATATCTCACCTCGTGGGGTCTCAATGATCCTAAGAAAGGTGAGAAATCAGCCCAGACCTACACGGGAGGAGCTGGTCAATGACCTGAAAAGAGCTGGGACCACCATTTCCAAGGTTACTGTTGGTAATACACTAAGACGTCATGGTTTGAATCATGCATGCCAAGGAAGGTTCCCCTGCTTAAACCAGCACATGTCCAGGGCCGTCTATGACCATATGGATGATCCAGAGGAGTCATGGGAGAAAGTCATGTGGTCAGATGAGACCAAAATAGAACTTTTTGGTCATAATTCCACTAAACGTGTTTGGAGGAAGAAGAATGATTAAAAACCATCCCAAGAACACCATCCCTACTGTGAAGCATGGGGGTGGTAGCATCATGCTTTAGGTTTTTTTTGCTGCACATGGGACAGGGCGACTGCACTGTATTAAGGAGAGAATGACCGGGGCCATGTATTGCAATATTTTGGGGAACAACCTCAGTAAGAGCATTGAAGATGGGTCGAGGCTGGGTCTTCCAACATGACAATGACCCGAAGCACACAGCCAGGATAATTATTTGTTCAAATACTTATTTGCAGCTGTATCATACAAATAAATAATTTTAAGAAATCATACATTGTGATTTCTGGATTTTTTTTTAGATTATGTTTCTCACAGTGCACATGCACCTACGATGACAATTTCAGACCGCTCCATGACCGCTCCGTGAGAGAACTTGCAAAATAGCAGAGTGTTCAAATAATTATTTTCCTCACTGTATATATATAAAGATATATATATATATATATAAAATTACAAGATGTTTATTGTAAACGTAATGTGCAGCGTTTGCTGAATGGAGATGATTGACAGCTGCAGCGGAGGGAAGACGAGTTTCCAACATTAACTTAAAGGGGTACTTCAGCGCTGGGAAGATGAATCTGTATTTAAACTGGGTCATTTATGTAGTAGAAATGTGAAATTATTTTTGAATTTGGTGCTTTCTAGACTGAGAAAAGACAGAAAATGTATTTTTGTCTCATGGGGATGAAAGACTACAATTTCCAGAATGCTTCGCTGCCCTGTGAGGCCATTCCCAAAGCCACCGCTACTGGATTACAGTGACTGAGTTCAGAAAGTACAATTAAATACTGAACGTGTGTTCAATATAACGATCGAGTTGCCGCGTGAGTCTCACAGCAGACTCAGATTAGGATTCAGATTACATTTAACGTCATAAATGAGTTGATGAGCTCTCGTGATGAGAGCTGAGGTAATCACGACCACATTCGCGGCATGCATTCACAACGTGTTTTCAGTTCATGCCTTTGGAAGCGTAACTTTCATAGAAATTAATTTGAGAAGTTAAAACACTTACATTGCTTAGCATCCGTTTAAATTAATGCCTGTAGCTGAGCTGTGCTGTAAGTGTGATCTCCATTCCCCATGCATGAGTTGAAAACATGGCTGTAGTCTTTAGCCTCTGGGCAAACATTCCTCTTGTGACGCAAATATAGTCAATTTGCATCACGAGAGGAATTTTTCCAGAAATAAAATGCATAAATCTCTCGTCTCAGGGGGATATAAGAGGGAGGAGCACGGTCATTTGAATATACTCCAGGGTTTCTACTGATACAAAGCCATGTTAATCGCTGAAGTAACCCTTTAACGATGGAAATATCATTGTCCCGCAGATTCAGCTATGGAATGGCTTTAGATGTGTACCAGCAAATCATATTACAAGAGTGATTGCTATGATTGCTAGAAGGATCATATGACAAAATATATTCCTGATTATTTAATTATCACAACAGGCTGAATCTGAGCAGGTGTCTGGCAGTCTGAGATTTTGTCGACAGACGGAGGCGGCTGTCTCGTGATTTTCTATGCAGGAAACGCTGCAAAACCCTTTATAACATTATAAACCAAACATATCCTAACCTCCAGTGATGTCACCAGAAGACGGGAAGGCACGGCACCAAACTCTGGTCTCATGGAGAAATGTGTTGCAGTGGCAGATACCATAGACAGAAGATACGCAGCAAAGAAGAAACACTAGTGGTTCACGTTTGCGAACATAATGCTGTTTTGGCACACAGTGTTCTGATTTACTAGCTCCTATTTACTGTTTGGAGGAGAGGGTCGTATTGGCTGCCTTAAACCATGTAGATGTTACGCAGGGTACCAGTTGGAACATGGCTTTCACAACAGTTGAACACAATGCAGTTCTTATTGTTGTGGGTTACCATGTGATGTGGGATATTCCATGATTCCCCTGACTGTGTCACCTCTTTGGACAACTTATTGACTGTTCCTGTCGCTATCACTTTCTGAATTTCAGCATTGTACACCTCGGTCTCTAGTAAGGCATCGTTCAGTGTTTCGGAGGCTGGGCATTACCATTTTCTTTGGGGTTTGGAAATGTGGCATATCTTTTTATGCAATTTGTCCATGGCGTAAGTGTGGAGCGCAAGACGAATCTGTTCTGCAGTGAAGGCACCGATGATGAGGAAGCTGAGCTGAGGCTTATCGCCTAGGAACATGCAGAATGACACTGTGGAGCCGTGAAGGATTTTAAAGGTGGGATAAGTTATATCTGGCAACCGTTGTTGTTATTTCAAATCACCAAAACAAACACACCCCTACCCGGCCCTATATTGTTAGTTCCGCCCCACACATGCGTAACCCAGGCAACGACTCTGGCAGAATCTGTGTGTAACTAATCCAGGTCGAATATTCAAGGAAAAAGTCCCCTCTTCCATCACAAAAACACATCGAAGATAGAACACGAGCCGACAGTCCAGCTAATGACAATTATGACAAGATTAGATTTATAGCGATCACAAAACACAAACAGTTCTCATGAACAACTCAATAAAGTTAGTAGGCTATACAAGCTCGATAGTCCAGCTAACAACATATATTACAATTATGACCGGATGGGTAATATAGATGTAAAGAGGAAACAAACATACCGGTATATTAGGAGTATAGTATCTTCCCTGTCAAACACATTTTGTGAGCTGACGCTTGAAACCTTGAAACACTGAGGGGATTTAGATGCTCCATATGGTGTGGAAATGAACGGGTATTTATCATCGTTGAAGTGAGCCACAGTACGATCCCAAATGGACAAACAAGCGAACATGACACACAAGCATATTCAAGCAAAATCCAGCATATTAGTTCTTTCTTGGCTAATGTCCTACCTGTGTGACTCGTGTTATTTGAATAATGACGTGAACTCGGCCTCTCGTCTCACCATAGACACGCCCTTACCTGCTGATTGGCTAAAAGTTTATTATTCCACTCGGCCCGAGTCCTTTTTCTAAAACGGTTTTGAAATAACACTTATCCCACCTTTAATGTCCTGTCAAATAATCCACAGGGCTAGGCCTTCCGGCTCTCATCGAAGGCCCAGGTGGAGTGCTGGTAAGAGCATAGTCCTCTCTGAGCCATCATCCAGGATGGCATAGCTGCTAATGGAGCACTTGCCATGGTGAAGTAGTACTTTAAAGGGATCCCATGGTGTTGAGACTTGTATGGCTTAATATAACATAAACAATGTCTCTTACTGAAATATGTAGTAGAAAACCCATGAAAGATCTACATTATTTAAAAAATCGATTTTATATTTGGACCATGGCCGGCACCATTTTGTTTGCGTTCTAGGTTGATGACGTAGAGTGGTTGCATTACTCAATCAGCTGGCGCTACCCGTAGCTATTTTTACCACAACACAACTCGAAAATTGTTTCAGAGTTAAACAAAACCAATGAATTGCTTTGTAATTGTACTTGAAACACACTCAAACATACATGTGCACACAAACTCACCTACACAAGTCACAAACAGATCGGCGGGCGGGCACACACACTTGAGAGACTGCGCTGTCTCAATCGAGATGTTGGGCTGCTCAGTCTCCACGACAGGGGCTGAATCTGAAATCGACCCCTATACTCTGAAATAGGGCATAATTTGAAGGGACGGCCATTTGTAGTGTTGTCCGACACCATAGTGGACATGTTCGAGTGCAGTCATTCAGTCTCACGTTGCACCGCAATAATGAGTGTACAGCCGATTTACAAACAGCTGTCCGACTTCACGCACTTGTCTTCATTCACTCCTTCAAGTTGTATTAGTGAACAAAAGTAGCAAATGTTATTTGTGTCTTAAAAGTGAAAGTTTAAAGATTGAGGTTAATTCACTGAGCTTGTGCTCAAACTTTAATGCACAAACCAATCCCATGCATCATCACCAAAACATCCTGCCTCTCTTCCTCACGTTACCCTATCCCATCGTCCTACCTAGATATTTCCCTCTGCTGGATACATTAGGCATTACAGTTAATCTACTGCATATCAACCGATAGCAACAGTCTATCTATGATATCAACACAGGGATTGAGGGTTATGTATGCTCGCACGCAGTGCGTGTTCGCGCCGATCTGTTGGGGTGTGTGTGTGTTCGCGCCGATCTGTTGGTGTGTGTGTGTTCGCGCCGATCTGTTGGGGTGTGTGTGAGTCTGTGAGAGAGAGAGTTTGTGTGCACATGTATGTTTGGGTGCGTGAAGTCGGACAGCTGTTTGTAAATCGGCTGTACACTCGTTATTGCGGTGCAACGCGAGACTGAATGACAGCGCTCGAACATGTCCACTATGATGTCGGACAACACTACAAATGGCCGTCCCTTCAAATAATGCCCTATTTCAGGGTATAGGGGGTCGATTTCAGATTCAGCCCCTGTCGTGGAGACTGAGCAGCCCAACATCTCGATTGAGACAGCGCAGTCTCTCAGGTGTGTGTGCCCGCCCACCGATCTGTTTGTGACTTGTGTAGGTGAGTTTGTGTGGACATGTATGTTTGAGTGTGTTTTAAGTACAATTACAAAGCAATTCATTGGTTTTGTTTAACTCTGAAACAATTTTCGAGTTGCGTTGAGGTAAAAATAGCTACGGGTAACGCCAGCTGATTGAGGAGTGCAACCACTCTACGTCATCAACCTAGAACGCAAACAAAATGGCGCCGCCCATGGTCCAAATATAAAATCGATTTTTTAAATAATGTAGATCTTTCATGGGTTTTCTACTACATAATTCAGTAAGAGACATAATTTATGTTATATTAAGCCATACAAGTCTCAACACCATGGGATCCCTTTAATAACCTTTAATAGCACACCACTGCCATCTGCTGGTTTGTCCACATAAAGCACTTCTGAGGGTGTATTCACCAGACAGCTCTCCTCTTTTGTTGGCATGACCAGTCTTGGGTGTCCTGGAATTAATCTTGTGCAGCACTGGTAAGTGTTTCCCTTGACAAATGCTGCAGGGCTTCCGCAGGTTGCTCTGCGCAGTTTGATGGGTTCTAGCACATCGCCAGCGCCTTCTATTTGTACCAATCCATTCTGATAACTTGCCTCTGGTCAGTTTTACAACCTCTGTACATTGGCTCAAGAAGTGATCTGAATTGCTACAGAATCGACAAAGGCTCATTTCTGTTCTTGGCAGGGAGATTCACACAGGAGCTGGAAAAATTTCTCTCTCTATCGCCTCTCTGGCTCCACGCAACACAGTGGTGATCCACTTATTCTGGCGAGGCTCCTGTCTCGGCCATTGCCTCTCCTTGGTGGTCTTCACCGGTGACAAACTTCATATTCCTGGCACCATGACTCATATTGCAGCCACTCGGAGAGTTCAGTCAGGGTATAGGCCGTTCCTGGATAATGGAATGTACTGCGCCTGAATTCAGCTCTCAGCTCTGTTAGTTAAGCATGCCTACAAGTGCCTGAATCTGTAGGGCACACTTCTCAAAGGCAGCTTGATCACCACGTCGAACATCAGGTGAGTCCATAACACTGCCTATTTTGTTCAATGCCATCTGATGGGGCTGGCCGAACTTCTGATTAAGAGCAGTCATGGTATCGCTGTAAGGCGTGGGGGAGTTTGGAAACGAATCTGCTAGCAGCCTTGCCTCTTCCAACTTCAAGTGATCCACTAGGATTTGGAATTTAAAGAGCTCTGTCCCATGAGGGGGCATTAGATTCTCTTATGCTATCTTTAATCTAGCAAACTTGCTGGGATCTCTGTGACTGAAATAGAGGATCGCTGGCATTGGACCTCACTATGTCGGCTCAGAGTGTGGGATGGTCTGGTGCTGAAATCAGGCTATGCTCATTGTCCTTAAGACAAAGAAAAAGCTAAGAGGTGACCGTGCTTTTTCAGTCATTGGTCCTAATAGTATTCATGTGTGTTATGTTAATTATTTTGTGTATTTACAATGTATAGCACTTTGGCGTTGTTATTTTTAAAGTTCTTCATAAATAAATGAGATTGAGACTGAAGTGAACTTAAAACAATCTTTGAATAAACTCATTATATTTTTTTTTTACATTTATCGGTGACCTTCCCTCTTAGACATATTCAGAACTGTAATAATTATCAAACAGCTTTCTTAACTGCATAAATAATACATTTAATATAGATTAATAATCTTTTCTCTGCTCTCATTATTTCTTTGTTCATCAGTGCTGCTGTCACTCTGCTGCTGTTCAATGGCCACTGAAGAACATGACGCGGATCTGACCCGCAGTCACGCGCATCTATTATGAGAATACTCAACAAAACTGACATTTTGGCAGCATTCCCTGTATTTTTGTTATTGTTTGTTCAAAAGCGAAAGAGAACTCTGTGTGCCTGAGACTGGCACAACTAGGGATCTGATTGAGACACAGCCACAAAGACAGGACATCGACATACAGCGCGTTCTCTTCTGTCTTGTCGTGCTTAGATGGTTTAAAAGCATTACATGAATAAGAGCGTGATCATATAATGTAATGCTAGGTAAAAATGTAAAAATGAATGCTGCATTAAATATTTTTAATGCGTTAAAATGACATGACTGGATTTCAGGATTCAACCTGCATCACGGAAATAAAATGGCCTTAAGTTATAAAAAGAACATCTTTTTTCTGTTTAACTTTATCTAACATCTTCATCTTTATCTGTTCACGAATATATGGGAGAACATGTCCGATGCATTTACTCCTTTTGCAGCGTTTCTTCATGCAAACTGGATAACCATCTTCAAGGACAACCCTGTGTTTGTTTTTCGGAGTCCCAAAATATTCCCATACTGCAGATTGTAACTTTTATTTGGTCGGGGATAGCAATTAGAATTTGTAGCCTCTGGCTCCGACATTTTCTCAGCTGTGCATGTATGAATGGAGTCTAAGCAGTGAAGTGTAATGAAGTTGCATATGTGCAGTAGCGCAGGTGAGATCTGCTTACATTTTTTTCCCCAAAACAGTGTATAAGCAAATGCTCACAATATGATAATCGTACATATCAATATTGCGATAAACTGTCATACCGGTATACCGTTGCAACCCTAGAGTGGATTCTCTACTCCTCTCTGCATGTATTCTACTTACATGATTGTACTAATTGGCTAGTTATCTGTCCAGTAGTGTTGTAGTCAAGACCACCTAAACCGAGACCAAGACAAGACCAAGACTTTGAAGGGCCGAGACCGAGTCAAGACCAAGACCAAGACAGGCCGAGACCGAGTCAAGACCGAGACCAATGCATGTCCCCACACTTATGATAAAATGTGGAATATGCATATGATTGGCACTTCTCTCGTATGTGTGGGTGTGTAAGTGTACCATGAGAGAAGTTTTGATCAAATAATCAAAAGGCATTGCAGCTTTGTGGGAATTAATATTTTTCTTCTAGAAGCAAATAACACTGAACTTTTCATCAATGGGAGGCACTGAAGACGACGTGTCCATATTATTTACAGTCTATGGTGGACACAAACACCAAACAGACACTAACAGAGTTTTGTGTTTTGTTTTGTGAAAAGTGCTCAATCCCATTTTAAAACTCAAAGTTCCCTAAGAATGCTAATCTGGATGAGGTATTAATCTCAGACACAGTCCATTATGTCTTAAATGAATGTGAATAACAGGAGGTGGAATATGTATCATACAGATATGCATTGGTATGCTGCTTAAGCACATTATTTTATATATGTACATATTTTTCATTTACAAATTGAAAATGTTATTGTGCAGCTTTATTGTGCAACAACAAGGAAAAGAAACCCTGTACTTGACAGACACACAGACACACAGACCATTTTTTTGAAAAATGCAACGAAACAATTTTTTATTATCTTATGTTTATATCTCCTATTATGTATGATCTCTTATCTTGATGTTTCTTTTGTTCCAACAGGTTGAATTGTTTTGGTATATAATCATATCAATATTAGAAATAGCATTAACAGTCAACAAATAGCCACATTTTCTGCCATATACAATTTAATAAAATGATCAGCTAGCTAACAAACAACTTTGTTCTGTTTTCACCTCACTCCAGTCTAAACTAAATGATTTTAGACTATTTATTTTACTACACATTCAACATACATAAGCTGAAATACTGTGGATAGTTAAAACTAATAAATCTTACTCTCCACTCTTGCTAAATTGGGTAAGCACACTTGTGTTCTCATTTCTGAGGTGTTCTGAGTAAATTATTAAACTGATTCGTTCAGTTCATTGTTGAACAGATCAGTTCTTATTACCGTCGTTAAAATGATTCGGTTCAAATGAGTCATTTGGTCGTGAATCGGACATTAGCAGACCCGTTGTGTGTGAATCACGGCTGTCAGAACATCGCGGAAGGTTTGTCACACAGAAAACACTTCATAACATCACTTCAAGTAAATTAACTAATGGTCAAGACCTCTGACTCTCTGACTCTCTGACTCTCTGACTCTCTGACTCTCTGACTCTCTGACTCTCTGACTCTCTGACTCTCTGACTCTCTGACTCTCTGACTCTCTGACTCTCTGACTCTCTGACTCTCTCTGCAGATAGCAGGCTTCATTCAGTGATAAAAACAAATATTATCAATATTAATTGAAGTTTTACAGCATATTGGAGAAGAAGGAACTAATTTATTACCGGTAGTCATAAATTAAAATCGTTATCGGGACACAGAGCCGCTAAGAGCTTTTCGGAGGCTCGAAGTCAACCTTGACACCATCCAGGACACCTCGTTGTGCCCCTTTCTCGACCCGCGCATTCCAAAGGCTCTTTGAACATCACACAAAGACCTCACACCAATGCAAAACCAACTATTTGTCCCTCTGACCACAACAACTGACCACCAGCCGAGCAATGCCGTACTAAGATGAACCAATGCTTGTAGGAGCATTCAAACACAAGTACATGACTCTTCATTCCGGCTGAACTGGTAAAAATCATATCCAGGCGAACAAACTAAGGTTGACCTGCTAGTATATTGATTCTCAGTTTGTGGTTAAGAAATAATTGGGACTTCACTCCTTTCCATGAACAAACATCCCTTTCCCAGTAACTGTATGAATGTGTGTTTTTGTTAGTTTGTGTGTGTTTAGAATAGTTCAATAAACTTTTGTTTACCTTTTTTTATATATACAAGTGTCTTTGGCTATGTGTTTATAAGTTACTGCCTCAAACTGATCAATTGTGTTAACCAAGCTCAAAAAAAAAAGTGAACATAAAATTGATATTATTGCCGTTGTAACGGGTAATATTAGGGCTGCCCCCAAATAGTCGACTAAACGTTAGTCGATATGAAAAGGGCTTGGTCGAATACATTTTCATTAGGTGGTTAGTTGCAACAAAAAAAAAATCACGTGAAAAAATTACCCAATCAGGGGCTACGCAGTCAGTGTATGACATGACATCAAAGTAACGAGAGATCAACGAGACCTCGTGCCTCGCGGTATACCAAAGCGCACTTGTGGGAGGAAAAAGGTCAGGAAAAAGGTCCAAAGTGTGGGATCATTTTGAAAAGTCTAAGGACGACCCTAAAAAGGCTGTTTGCAAACTCTGCAGGCAAACATTTGCCTATCACTCCTCAACGTCGAATATGTCTTATCATTTAAAACATGTAAGTAGTAACGTTAACCACCACATGGCCCCTCGTTTTAACAATAAGGATATAAACACATTTGCACTGTTAAGTTAAATCATATTCATGGTTTTTGACATGACTTTGTCTCTAGGCTCATCCACAATATAGCAGTGATGATGTGGCGTCGTGCGCTTCGACTTCGCAGTCAACAATGATGCAGCAGAGATTAGTTTTTAGACCCCCTCTAAGTGAGAAAAAAAAAGCGAGAAATCACAGAGAAAATTGTCGATTTCATTGCGCTTGATATGAGACCAATCAACGTTGTCCGTGGTGACAGGTTCAAAGAAATGTTTGAATTCCTCGAACCAGGCTACATCATTCCCAAACGCGACACAATAATGCATGGCTTAACAAGCAAGTTCAACACGACTAAAGAAATTCTTGTTAAGAAAATTCAAAGTTGTACAGCAGTCAGCTTTACAACAGACACATGGACCTCTATCAAGAGTGAGGGTTACATGACCGTTACTGCACACTTCATGTCTGACAATTGGCAACTACATTCTTTTGTGTTGGAAACAAGTGCTAGAGGAGAGCCACATAGCTGTCAACATAAAAGAGCGACTCAGTGAAGTGATGGAAGAATTTAAAATACCTGCAGAAAAGAGGGTAGCAGTCGTTCATGACAATGCCGCTAATATGGTGCTGTGCACAGAACTGATTTCTAAGGATCCATCCTGGGGTAATGCGAAGGGTGTCCGTTGTGCGGGGCACACGTTACAGTTATGTATAAACGTGGCTCTTAAAACTGACCCCATATGTGGTTGCATCGTCTGCTGCTAGACCCCTTGTGGGGCATTTCAAGAAAAGTACCAAGGCTACAACAGCTCTGACTCATAAACAGAAGCAGCAGAATGTTGCAGAACACAAACTTATCCACGATGTCTCCACAAGATGGAACTCCACGTACTTCATGCTGGAGAGACTTTTGGAACAGAGATGGCCGGTTACAGCTGTGCTGTCAGACCCTGAAATTACCAAACGGTCTGAACGAGGTCTAGATCTCACAACAGCACATTGGCTGACAGCGGAGGACATGGTCACAGTGCTAAAGCCTATGATCACTCTCACTGAGCTGCTTTCTCAGGATTTAAACGCATCCCTATCTGCCACACTGCCTATGTTAATAAACCTGAAGAGATGCCATTTGGTGCTGCGCAACGAAGACAGTCCCACCACAAAAGCACTAAAGACAGAACTAGCAAAAGAAATTGACACGAGATGGCAACTAACGGAAAATATTGCGACATCGCTACAGAAGCTGCGCCAGAAAGTGATCATGACAGCATTAGCCCTGCAGAGGAGGGTGAGCCCGAACCGAAAAGGGAAAAGCAGGCCGAGATATCCATGCTAATGTCCATTGATGAGGAGGAGCATGCAGAAGAGAAGGATGAACTAAAAATGTACTTGGCAGATAAAACAAAGGTTGATTTGGGACCATTGGCATGGTGGCAAAAAAATGAACATCGATATCCAAAGCTCGCTAAAGCAGCTTAACGCCTCCACTGTATCCCTTCCATATCCACTACATCCGAGCGCATCTTTTCAAAGGCCGGCTTAATTGTGAACAAGTCGAGAAGCTCCCTTCTTCCCAACAATGTGGACAAGCTGGTGTTCCTCTCACATAATATGAAAAAAATTAAATAGAATTAAAAGCTTGTAGGTAAGAATGCTCAACTTCCTTTTTGTAGTGTTTCTGTTTGCTGTAAGGCTATATTTAAAAAAAAAAAAAAAAAACGGGAATTTTTATAACGGGTAGGCTATACAAATAAATAAATACATAGGCCTTTTATTTTTATTTATTCGTTTTTATAAAATGCAGAAGTTGTTTTTTTTTTTTTTTTGTTCTGTAAGAAAAATTAGTCTGATGTTTGCAATTTGTTGTTTCAGGTCAAGACTCATCCGTCATCTTTGCGGTTTTGCTCTGATATTTTTGATTTGTATTAGTGTTCTTTAAATTATTTGTTCCACACATTTTGCCTTAAATATAGCCTAGTTGTTCTAAACAATTTAAGTCATATAAGCTGTTGATTTGTTTGCCGCCTTCTTTTTTATTCTAAGTTTTGGCGCGATGTGCATATGTGCATTTATTAAATTGTTCGTTTTTGTTCATTTTCCTTTTGAACAATATAAAAATATTAATTTTCCACTGTATTATACCAAACAGCGTTTTGCTACAGTATTTGTTTTTTACTAGGCCTAAGTAGCTAATACGTTTTTTGACATGTAACTGTTACAGTTTGTATTTGTGATAATAAATTATTAAAATGCACATGCAGTCTGATTGCTGTTTTTATGTTATAATTAGCCTAAAATGTTCAGGTCGCTTTACTATTCTGTTTTAAGCGCTTCATTTTCATTTTGAACGCGCTAATATCATGCTTTGCATTTTTTGTCATATGGAAGTGTTAAACTTCAACTTGGACTATACCTTTTCATAAACACATACATGTTAGGTTTTGGCTTTTATACACAATTGTAGGCTAGGGCCTATATAAGCAAGTTTTTATATTAATGCCATAAATTAATGATTATTCGACTAATCGCTAAAATGCAGGAATGTTAGTCAACTAGGAATATCTTTAGTCGGGGGCAGCCCTAGGTAATATCCCAATTCGAGATTGATAATGTACTCTAATTTCAACGCATCGCTGGACGAATAGTTGATAAAGTGTTAAATATTAATTCTGAATCATTTAATATGTATCACGATTCCTTTCACTGTAATTCAATACCCCTTTGAGATATTTGATCAGAATCAATTTCTTACAGTACAGTAGCCTACACTTTAGTGTTTCTGTTTAATGTTAAATAAAATGAGGCATGGTATGCTAACTGTATCTTACATAGCTTGTGTATAACTTTATCTCGCGGCTCAACAATTTTACCTCCTACCGACCAAAATCCAACGTATTTCCAGATATGGCTTTTTAGATTTTGGAGGGTTAAAATCACTTTCTCTGCCACGGTTGAGTTGGGCTCTGCACTTTCTTCCATCTTCACTGCAAGACGCGACAACATTCAGCAGCGACTCCTGTGACCTGTCCCTGAACCCCCTTGCACGCACTCACTCGCAAAGCAGACAGCCACGCCTCTACTACCAAGTTTTTTTCCCGCTTTTAAAAAAAATTAATTTTCACCTTCGAAATTCGTTTTTTAAAAACTATTTGAATATATATTCAATTTAGAATATTCGTTGACAGCCCTAATATAGACCATTCACACTCTCAGGTTGTATAATAACAAACGGTTTAATTCATTAAGGAATAGGACATATTAACTCAAGCCATATAATTATTAATATGATAAAACATGTGACTGTTATTTGACATTGCTCCAAGTTACCATAACCTCTGTATGCCACGCAATTCTACAAATGTGTGTGTGAGCAACACTCAGGTGCTCTTGTTCAGGAAGAAAAGTAACCAGCACCAGCGTTTTTGACATGTTGAGGCATGCTGATGCTGCTCGCAACGATGCTTGCAAACGAAACGGGATATACAATCTACAATTTTTTTTAAAAAAGTGCAGTATTTCTTACCTTAAATTAATATAAATCCGATCTTCAATTCCCGCGCTATACACATTTAACGGAGTTCACGTCAATAAAAGCAACAGATATGAGCTGCATTTAAGTCATCAGCTCATGCTCAAACACAACAATATAATTGATTTGTATTATTGGTATTAATTGATATTAATCTGTCTCGAAAGAATTTAGAAAGGCATTTACTCCTGATCTTTTCACAATCGGAGGGATATCTGATCAGAGAAAACGAATGAAGTGAGCAGTCGTAAAAAGGCCATAGCTCTTGCAGCTACGCTGAAGGAACATGCTGCTGCTGGCGCAGATGCTGAACACAGCGCGAGTCCTTTTTGACAGTCACGTGGTCTCGAGTTGTTTCCACCAGGGCAGCACATCTCAAAATTTCTTTTAATTAATGTCTTTAATATAAAAAGGAGAAGCCTAAAATGAGCATGTCACCACATTAGTACTGAAAACATATATACAGGTAATGTAGGTTACAGGTAAATACAGGACAATAATCGCACAACCTATTCAATATTCTATAATTAAATCAACTAATCGAATAATTCGAAAATCGTGACCCATCCCTACTGTTGCAGTAGGCATGGACAAACAATTTTCTAATCATGAATTTACTCATATCCTGCTATCTGTGAATGTGGTTGTATTTTCTATCTTCAGAGAATAGAGTTTCATGTACAAAAGCAGAACACTGCTCATTACGTGTGCTCAGGAAGTGTCGGAAAGCATCAATATGCACTAGTGGTGTGCATAAATGATTATTCTGTCATCTGCACTGCCTTTCCTACAATTAGGATTGAGGCAAGAAAGTGGATCTTGAGGGCCAGAGTTGAGAACCCCCTGGCTTCAAGTACAAATAAATAATACAACTAAATCAGTGCATATCAGCAAAACCTTGAATAAGAGGTGAAAAGAACATTGTGCCTGCAGGAAAAGCTCATTACCTTTATCATGGAGACGGGCATTCTTCATTTTACTGATAACCTCATCATCTTCATTGTAATGGGCCTCCACTATAACATCAGGAGCATTTGCCGCATTCTGACTGGCTGGAGTTCTCTCATTTATATCTCCACTGACTGCCTGTGTACATAACATGATATAAATTATGCATTGACATTTATAACGTTATACTGTTATAATCATTGTTTCTCACTTTACATAATGATTACACAATCACATACAAAACTACTAGTAATACATTCTACATGCATTTATAAATATATTTTAAATCAACCTATTTTAATACAAAAAGTTTTACACTACTCGTATTTGACAGTATAACATCCCCTATAGAAATGGAATTATATCCACTAATTAATTGACAAACTGTTTAATGAATGAACTTGCATTTCCCCAGTGCATTTAGTGTATCATTACAATTTGTATATCATCTTTTCTTATACTATATAGTGTTATGCATGCTTGATGATAGAATTACTAGTTAATGTTAGCCCATCTAGCTGGTGTCTCCTATCAAAATAGAAGTTTTTGCAGAAGTAGAAATGCTGTTACTTGTCAAAAAATTTAATTTAAGTAGAGTAAAAGTCCCTATCCTAAATACTACTCAAAGTAGGAGTAAAAAGTAGCCATTTTAAAAGTACTCAAGAGTAGTTAGTAGTGAGTATAATGCTATGAATGTTAGTTTAGCTTATACCCTGCAAATTAAAAATGTAGCTTACTCTTTTATGGATGATTCTCAGTAAGAACAAAAAACATGATAATCACCAAAAAATATTTCAATATTTCTTTGAGAAATCAACCAATAATCTGGTAACATTTATGATAACCATTCTGTAGAGGTTTTCTTGCGGGTTAATTAAAAAAGGTTGCAAAGTGTTGTACATTAACAATTTTACGTAAAAAGAAGGTTTAAAAAAATCTTTTTAAAAGAAAAGTTCTTTCTTTTCAAGATGCATTGGTTGAAATGCTTTAATTTCAATGGACGTTTTCCCTGTAAAAAGAATTTAAAAAATCAGAATCAAGTAAATCGAGTAACATCGAGTAAATGGTTTTCACCACTGAATATTTTTGCTTGCAATTAAAAAATAAAAGCTTATTTTAAATATAAATCTGATGTTTTATAAAAGTTATTTGCTATATACATGGCATACAATTTTAAATCGCCATGTAAGAACACATTATATTAAAATATACACTTCAATAAGCTGACAGAAAGCAGGTTTAATGCGTTTACATGTTAAACGAAAACGACGAAAGGGATTCTAGCAGTGATGATTGGTTAATGCCTAATGCACTTTAAAGCCTGGCACACAATCAAGCTAAATGAAGTGTGTCCAGCAGATGGCGCCACGAGCTTGTGCAGCGCTAACAGAATACGTACCATTTATGCATATTACATGTATTAGAAAATGTAATATTCTGCGGTCCATTTGTAGTAATTGTTTAAGGCGATTTGACGATTTCAGTCATCATCATACAGTAGCCAGCACTACCCCTTTCATAAAGCGCGTGTGCCTCTCACTTTAGGCTGGTCACTATGGTTGATTTGACTGGAGTCACGCGTGACGCATGGAGACACAGGACTGATTATTCATCTTAGTCAATCACCTTGACAGGAAAAATAAATAAACATAATGTAGCGACGGCAGGTTTAGGGAAAATAGCGCAGTAAAAGTACCAATTCCATATTTAAAAATGTACCACTGCATTTAATGACTCACACTTTGGTGGACATCACTTTCTTATAGAATGCAGTGTGTTTGTTATATTTATCAGAATATAAATCAACACACAATTTTCCACTCACTCCAATGAGTCATCCTTTCAAACAAAGGAATGCTCCCGCTGAGAATTGCACCTTCCTCACTGGTCAAGCCAAAACTCAAAGGTGTGGCCTCCACAGAATTTAAAAGCCAACACGATAGTAGTGCTTGCTAGCTGGTTTTTCCATTCCCGAATGCTGCTCGTGTGAGACTTCATCCAGCATCGCCAGCACAGCTGTGCCGGCCAGCCCAAAACACATCAAGCCATGTGGACCTTATTCGACCATAATAGTCTCTGCAATTCACTGTCGCTTCTTCTGTCAACACGGAAGGAATCGATTTCAACTGCAACACCATTGGACCGAACTATCAAGACGTTCTCCTGCGATTGTATATGCAGACGCTCTTCAACAACTCGGGCAAATGCAAGTAACGCATTTATTCTATATTCTACAATATAGGGCGGCACAATTAATCAAATTTCGCAATTACGATTATGGATGCTACGATTATGTAATCTTTCAAAGCCCGATTACAAAAAAACCCAAGCTTATATTATTCTGTGCGTGTCACCGGCGGAATATAACTTCCAATTAAATCTAATTATTATCTCTAAACGATTTCTTTGTAACCGACTACGCAACCTTTCTTAAAACAAAGAAACTTGTCATAACTGATGATTCTCCCAGGTGTTAGACTCTTTTTTGTGTTTAAGTTGATTCTGATCTGCTTATAAATAAATGAGCTAAGAAAGGGTTCTTTTTCTGTGGCCACAGAAAATATATTTCTGAAGAGTTGATAATCAGTATTTTAATCAGTACTCAGTGTTTGTTGGATGAACAGATTATTAATATACACTTAAATAATAATTGTAATATTAATTCAGTTACATGAAGTTAATTGAGTTAACTGAGCAAAATATTGATAATTAATTATAACGAGTTACGATTAAAGGTGCACTATGCAACTTTTCCATCCATTAGAGGGTGCCTATTCAAAACAAAGGTGTAGTTTGATGATGCCAAGTTTGAGCGCAGCATCTTGGGACATGTGGTCTTCACCTCACAGACAGTGAAAAATAGGACTTGGACAGAAATCATGTTGATGGATTGGGTTATTAACGTTACTGTAGTATGAAGCAGAGCAGGACAGAGTGTTGTGGAGCTGAGCATGGCTTCTGGAGCGATTGTTACGCAAACACGGCTCACGAGCAACAGGACTTTTCTTATGATAGGACACAGTTGCCGGCCACCCGCACTATTTCTGCTTTTCTCATGAGTATAAGGTAATGCAGCTCTGTTTATCTATTAGATATATTGAAGTGTGTATAAAATTACGTTATGACGTTACTCTGTAAGTTCGCTCGGCAGCTACTGTGACATTTGTTGCACACTGCTAAGAGTAAAGCGTTTCTGCCAAATAAAACTGGAAACCGCGGGAAACACAGATATAACGTAATTGACAGGCGACTCCCTCAGACGCTATGCTCATACGTCCCAGGTCCTTGGGTTAAATAGCAATTTTCTCTTTTTTCTTGGGTTAAATAGCAATTTACAAATAGTTGGAAACATTTGGGATATTGTAAGAACTCAACTGAACAAAATATATAGCACTGGCCTAGTGGTTTTTGGATATTTTACTGCAAAAATACTAAAGTGCACCTTTAATTATTAATATTCCCCTTTGAGCAAATTTGTTACATTGGAGCTAATTGAATTGGAAATCTGTGTAATTTTGCTGACTGGACATAAATATGCTAATATATGTAAAATGGAGAAGTAGATGAAACTACAGGAAGTAGAAAACATTGGCTAATTTGCCAAAAAGAATAAATAAGCAAAAAAGGGGCAGGGATCTACAGAAATTAATAAATAATGACTTCTGCAAGCTCTGATTTCAAGCAGATATGATTGCCAACTTCAGAAGTGGAAAATTAGGGACATTCTAGCAGAAGTCATCAACCATGCCCCTGCGGGAATCCACTGTCCTGCAAAGTTTATTTCCAATCTGCTTCAGCAAACCTGCCTGTCATTTCAAGGGATCCCATAAAGCTGATGATAGTAATAACCTTACATGTATCTGCAAATCTATAAGAAATATATTTGTGCCTTTAGGGTGTAACATCTACATTTTCTCATGTTTAATTGCTTTCCTAGTCTGCTGATTATTTACAAAGCTGATTATTTTCATCTTGACAAAACTTGCCTTGCAGCAGTTTAGATTTCCTGACACATAACTGCCCACACATGCACACATAACTGAATAACTCATCATTAAAGCTTTAGCTTTGTTGCCAATTCTGATATAAAGAAAGTTTATTTAACTTAAGAATTAAAAAAGCAAACATCTACTTGCTCTGTTGAACTAAAAACTAGTGATTGACTGTTATTTATTGTATTATTTCTGTTTTTTACAATTATAGCAACAGCGCCAAACTGAACTTTTTAAACACTGTAATTTTTGCAATTTCACTCCCTTACATAAAGAACAAAAGACACTTCTACATCAATAAATAGTCAGAAAGTTTTTGTTTTGTTTGTTTTTTTGTTTTTCTAAATACAGTGCAAAGTCTTTTTAACATTAATGCAGTTTCATCTTTTTATTTATAAATACAGCATATTAACAACAGGCAAAATAAATGTATAAAGTCTAATGTTTTCAAATGGAGAACATAAATAAATGAGTTTTAAGCTAAGGTTTATAACACATGTTTAATAGACTAAAGAGTGAAAATTTTCTGGAATATGCAACATTGTCAGAAAAATAAACAAAACCGTGAATACATCATAGCTATTACAGAGTTCATCTCATCTGGTATGTTATCATTAAAAAGTCCATCTCATCTGGTAGCCTACGTTATCAAAATTATTAATAGTGTTTGTGTCGGTCTAGATTATGAAATATGATGACACAGCGCTGTTTTCACCTCTGCGTTTACAATTCTCGAGGACGCGGAGGCCTAATAATTCATTTCCAAAGAGCTGTAATAATTTTCAGGTGCAACGGATCGCAGTTGATCCGTGATCCGAACGGATCACGATCCATGGTTCGGAACGCACGTGACCCGTGGATTTATTGCGTTTTTTCTTTTTTTTTCTGGGCACTTCTGTGGACACACCGGGGTCAGTGTAGAAGTCAAAGCCGCCCCACGGCCGCAGTGCAAGACGGCCATTATTGTAAGATGGCTAGCGCAGTGGAGGACTTCTTCTGGCAGATGCCTGTATTTGTGGAATTTTTTTATGTCAGGGGAGTCTCAAAATTCACACACAAATGCAGTGAAGTTCACAGACCGCAAGCAGTTTGTAAATTAAGATATATTTGTGTGTGCATCAGAAATACATTTCAGAATCTTGAGCGCATTTGTACATTTTCTTTGCATTTCTGAATTTTGTGTGTATTTATGAATTGTGTGCATTTATGCAATTTGTATGCATTTGTGAATCTTCTGTGCTTTTTAAATTTTGTGTGTGCATTTGTGAATTTTTGTGCATTTGTGTATCCTGTGTGTGCATTTATGAATCCTGTGTGTGCATTTGTGTATCCTGTGTGTGTGTATTTATCTTTGAGACTCTTTTAGCTCCATACCTGTACACCCCATACAATCAGTAAGAATCTAACCTGGCCAAGACCAAAGAGCTGTCCAAAGACACCAGAGACAAAATTGTACACCTCCACAAGGCTGAAAAGGGCAACAGGGAAATTGCCAAGCAGCTTGGTGAAAAAAGATCCACTGTTGGAGCAATGGAAGAAACTGGAAGAAGCTAAATATGACTAATCTCCCTCGGACTGGGGCTCCATGCAAGATCTCACCTCGTAGGGTATATCAATAATCGTAAGAAAGGTGGGAAATCAGTCCAGAACTACACAGGAGGAGCTGGTCAATGACCTGAAAAGAGCTGGGACTACAGTTTCCAAGGTTACTGTTGGTATACACTAAGACGTCATGGTTTGAAATCATGCATGGCACGGAAGGTTCCCCTGCTTAAACCAGCACATGTCCAGGCCCGTTTTAAGTTTGCCAATGACCATTTGGATGATCCAGAGGAGACATGGGAGAAAGTCATTTGGTCAGATGAGACCAAAATATAACTTTTTGGTCATAATTCCACTAAACATGTTTAGAGGAAGAAGAATGATGAGTACCATCCCAAGAACACCATCCCTACTGTGAAGCATGGGGGTGGTAGCATCATCCGAATCATTGATCGATTCACTGATTCAATACATACTTCGGTTTTTAACCACGGTTTTCAGTTCAGTTTTTTGCTTCTTTTTTATTCTATTCTTAGGCGACAGGAACAGAAAGTTATTAGTAATACTCTATCTTTATTTTACTTTCCAAAGACTTGGAAAACCCTAACTTAAACTTAACTTTACTAAAAAAAAAACTTGTACACATTCCTAATGTATTGTATAATATAAAATAAATATAAGATTTACAGTGGCAGCTCAGAGCTCTAAAGTAGCATTTAAGTATGAAATTGAATAAATAAATGTAGGCTGAAATTAAAACAGTCTCCAATATACAATATACATTGATTAAAAGCTACTGTTTTATTACTTTATTCAAGAGCAGTGATTTTCTCTTTTAACATAATTTTAGAGGTGAACTGTCCCTTTAAAGACAAGTGTTCACAATCACAATCTGCTTCCATCTCATATACAGAAACACGTGATTTTACTTTCACTTTAGACATAACCGACTGTGTTTATATATGTAAATGTTTTTTTTTTTTCTCCCTTTGTAGCACTGAGATTTTCTTTAAAATGAAAAGTGCTTTATAAATAAAATGTATGATTATTATTATTATTTTAACCTTGTGAGTTTTTGACAGTATTAGCGCAGTAAGACTACTTATGCTGACTTCACATGATCTCGGAATTATCGTAAATACGAGTTTCCTAGGTGAAACTTGAATGCAATGAGCTCGTAATCACGACTTCAGAAGTCATAATTATCAAATTTACGATAGTACATTAAGGCAGCATTATGCGGACTTCACGTGCTCTCAGAATTATCGTAAATATGAGTTTCCTAGGTAAAAATTGCACATGAACGCCCTCTCATTTCAAAATTTGAATACGATGAGCTCGTAATCACGACTTCAGAAGTGGGAATTATCAAATTTCCTATAGCATGTGAAGGCGGCATAAGTCCAGTAATCATGTCACATGCATTTGGCAGGCGGGCACGTGCTCAGTGCATGTAAAACGCAAATGAAATATTTAACCGGCAAGGCTTTAAAATACGGCTAAGCACCCCCTAACTTTAGTGCATATGATTAGATATTTGCTCATATCAGCGCATAGGACTCACAGGCACACTTAAACAGAGCCGAAATAAACTGAGAGAAATATTTAAAATGGAGAGAAATCAAAGTTTGAGTTTTGTTTTTTTTGTTATGTTTGTGGGGGCAGTAGTCCGTGAGGAGGGGTTATTGAACGTTCGCCGCTTCTTGCCTCCTGTGAGGGGCGATGAGGGTATGTGGCAAGCAGCAAGGCGAGGGACCGTGGCAGGCAATATTGAACATCAGCTGCGCACCCCACCGGTCTTTTTTCATGCCAGCGTGCTTGGGATATAAAAGGAGGAGCAAAGACAGTGGAAGACGAGAGGACCAGGCCTGGACTTTACGTTGAGTTTTGTTTATGGTTTGTTATGTGTGTGCGGGGCAGTCGTCCGTGAGGGCTGCCGGCGTTACTTTCGTTTTGTTTATTTATTTGAATAAAAGTTGTTGAACATTCGCCGGTTCCCACCTCTTTCCTTCCCATTTCTACAAACTTTATTACAGCCGTACTGAACGGTTCAATATTATATTGAGAATTGTGGCATCCCTAATATGTACATATGGATAAAGTACCTTCCACTGTTCAGGGGGGAGAACTTTCACCACAACAACATCTCCATTGAGAGCCCTGTTACGAGCTGTAATTCCATCCAGAAAGATATCGGCTGATCCATCCTGCAGATTTTTTTTTGACAATTGACAAAACGTGATTGTTGCAACTTGCATCACAAAAGATAGTTACACATAATCAGAATTACGACAACGACAAACCAGTGCCTACTTCTACTCAATAAGATTTTTTCAGTTACTTTTAAATGAGAATAATGTTTATTCCAGAAACCATTTATGTTCAACTTTAGGGTGTAATGTAAATGTAGTATGTGTAAAGGTGGGGGAAAAATACTCACAGGAGATGGGACAAAAGCTTCCTTGTACTTCTTAGGGTTTATTCTCAGTGCTCCCTTAAAGAGAATGCCATTTAAATATTTGAAATATGAAACATGATGAGTGTTTAAATAGCTTTCCATTATGAGATTTCACTCTATATAATTACATATACACATACACATATATATATATACACACACACACACATATACACACACACGCATATATATATACATACATACATACATACATACATACATACATACATACATACATACATACATACAAACATATATATAGCATGTCATACAGCAGCACACTGTTTGGCTTGGACTACCCAGATGTATAAGTTTGAACTAAATGTACTAAATTCACTAAATTCATGTACTAAATTCACCTGAATGAGTTCTCCTCTCTTTAGGCCTGCAGACACATTCTCTGTAGACATGTACTGCTCGAAGAGATGCTTCCGGGAGCCTCTACAATCTTTGGTGTTTTTATCTTTATCCTTTTGATGCAAACTTTCTTTTGTTGCTGTGAAAACAAAGATCAAATTGTAGCTCATATGCAAAAAATGACTGCACCGTAAAAAAAAAAAAAAATCAAATTGGCCTCTCCAATTGAAGATTTTCTAGTGACTGGTCACATCTAAATTTTGCAGTTGGTCCCACTGTATTTCTGTGAATTGATACAATTTAATTAACAGAAATTAAATTTGACCAACTAAAAAAATTAGATGTGAAATTTTTCATTTGGAGACCTGATTTTTTTTTACAGTGTGATGTTCAATTATATATGGAATAAAACTAAATCTGTTCATGACATTCACATGATGCATTATTAGGAAACCATGGCTTTTGAGACTTAAATTGTGACTGAGTTTAAAAATACTGATAAATAAGATAAGAAAGCAGAGGAAGAACAGTTTGTGGGTTTAATCTACACTATATTGCCAGAAGTATTGGGACATGCCTCCAAATCATTGAATTCAGGTGTTCCAATCAATTCAATGGCCACAGGTATATAAAATCAAGCACCTAGGCATGCAGACTAGCTTCATTTGTGCAAGAATGGGTCACTCAAGAGCAGGAGTGAATTCCAGGGTGGTACCATGATAGGTTGCCATCTGTACAGTAAGTCCATTTATGAAATTTCTTCAATATTACAGTGAAGGTATTTGGGAACAACAACTCAGCCACAAAGTGGTAGGCCATATAAAAAGTGGTAAGTGCATGCTGAGACGCAGTGCGCAGATGTCGCCAACTTTCTGCAGAGTCAACAGCTACAGACCTCCAAACTTTGTGTGGTCTTCAGATTAGCTCAAGAATAGTGCATAGAGAGCGTCATGGAATGGGTTTCCATGGTCGAGCAGCTGTATCCAAGCATTACAAAACCAAGTACAATGCAAAGCGTCAGATTCAGTGGCGTAAAGCATGCCGCCACTGAACTCTAGAGCAGTGGAGACGTATTCTCTGGAGTTACGAATCATGCATGTCTGGCAATCCCATTGGATGCATTTTTGGTGGTTGCCAGGAGAACAGTTTTTGCCTGACTGCATTGTGCCAAGTGTAAAGTTTGGTAGAGGGGGGATTATATGGGGTTGTTTTTCAGGGGTTGGCTTGGCCCTTTACTTCCAGTGAAAGGAACTATTAATGGTTCAGCATACCAAGTCATTTTGGCCAATTTCATGTTCCCAACTTTGCGGGGACAGTTTGGGGATGGCCATTTCCTGTTCCAACATGACTGGGCACACCAGTGCAAAAAGCAAGGTCCATAAATACAAGGATGAGCGAATTTGGTGCGGAGGAGCTTGACTTGCCTGCATAGAGTCCTGACCTTAACTCAATAGAACACCTTTGGGATAAATTAGAGTGGAGATTGTGAGGCCTTCTCGTCCAACATCAGTGCCTGACCTCACAAATGCGCTTCTAGAAGAAAGGTCAAAAAATAACTCCTAAACGTTGTGGAAAGCTTTCCCAGAATAGTTGGGAGTTATAGCTGCAAAAGGTTGGCCAACTCTATATTAAACTTTTTGGTGCAAGAATAGAATGTTTTAAAAAAGTTATGTGCATGTAAAAGCAGACGTCTCAACTTTTGGCAATATAGTGTGTTTTTACATTTTTTGAAGCTACACATTAACATACTTTTTACAACAAATCCAGATAACAAATACACAATCACCCACATTCACTGGGTAAAGGTACTCCACAATTTGCATTTTGAATTCAGTCTATTACAATTTTTTTTTATAATTAATTTTTATGATTTTTATAATTTTTACAATCTCAGTGATTTTACATGGGGGAAAAAAGAGAGAAATGTTAGACTCTGTAGTTTAATTTGAAACCCCTCTTCAAAAAGAGGGCAGCAGGTTGGTATGATAGGATTGACCAAAATAGTTTTGAGTCAAGTTTGAATGGTGCCTTAAAGGCTTATTGGCCACAAAAACCCTTTGGTATGTCCCATCCCAAACTCCTATTTTAACATCAACACTAAACTCCTTAGTCAAGTAATTTCAAGTGTCTTTAAAATTTTAAATGTATTTATTAACTCTTTCCCTGTGAGAGAGTTTTTAAGACAAAATGCTTCCCCACCAAACAGAATTTCCATGTTTTCAGTGTTATGCACTAGGGGGAGATATTAAGGGAGATATTAAGCATCTTCTGAGTACAGAATCTTCTGATTAAAACACACGAGGAAGACGCAGTAAAACAAGCATATGTAAGCAACTGTATTTGTAAATAACGTGACCATCAACATTAAACAGCATATACATCAAAACTATCTAATGTTACTGAATGAAATGTGGACCCAGGACAAGCTATTAGGGGGTGTTGATGGACTCGATCTACTCCATCTGTGTTTGATAATCACTCTGAATCTGATCTGGATGAAGTCTTTTCACAAAAACATGATTTTCTCAGCTTTTTGTTTAAACTGTTGCTTTTGTAATGAAATGTATCCATATTCAAGTGTTTATTAAAAAAGGAATGAATTAAGCTAGAATAAAACTTTTTTTTATTGAATAGAAGAGGGTCAGCTCTTCATTTTGATATATTGCATGCTCAGATATTTATTAAACAAAATAATCTATGGTCCATTACATTTTTGTAAAAATGGTCAAAAACCCTGGAGGTAGGGTTCTTTTTTAAACCGTTGGTGGGGAAAGAGTTAAATAAATGCACATGAGGACCCTTTAATCAAAAAAATAAAGATTCTTAGATTTTGGACAAACTATAAAGTCAACGTGAAATGGCATTGACACTAAATAAAACTATTTCAATGCATATATGCCATAAATGCGGCTTGGCTTTGAGAGACTGGCTCTTCACTTCACTAAATACCTTGAGCTGGAGAACCTTTGACGTTTTTATTTGGTGATTTCCCAGCAACAATGGCATCAACTTCAGGACCACATGCCCCCTTTTCTTTTTTCTCCAAATTTCTTTTTGATCTTCTTGTCTTTGATTTTTTCTTTGCTTTTTCCTCCCCACATGAACCGCTCAACTGTTGAGCATCGCATTCCTCAGATCCCACAAGACTTGTGTTCCCTTTGATGTCTTTTTCACTTCTCTCCTGTTGCTGTTTTGAGGGTACCTTTTTGGGTGCAGCAGCCTTGCGTAACTCCATTTTGGCATACTTTTCCAACATGCCATGCTTCATGCCCTGGTCGTCAGTGCACTCTGTCTGATGGATTTTTTTGTCCATGTTCAAATAGTTGGAAGTGTCAGCCATCTGTCTGCTCTGCTGAGAGGACAAGCTATCACCAGAAAAAGATGATTCTGAATTGCCTTTTCTCCTCCTGTTTACATCATTCACAGACCTGCTAACTGATATCCTCATGTTCTCCTCCGCCTGCTGCTTTGCAAACTCTTGCAAGTAAGAACGAAACTTGCCATTCTGATGCTGATTCAGAAGTCTGGCATATGCGTCCTTCTGGGATCTGGGAAGATTTTGTGCACCTTTCTCAGGTCTAGGTTTAGTGGTTCTCTTTACTTTAGGAGAAGACGCCATAATCTCTGCAAAGAGTTAACATATCAGTAGTTACATCAGGTTAACAGAAAGTTATGGAAGCCCGTTTCCGCCACAAAGTAAAAAAATTAAGAGTAATTGCGACTTTTTATCTCAGAATTGTTTTTTTTTTCTCTCACACAATTGTGAGTAGTAAGTCCGAATTTTGAGATATAAACTTGCAATTGCATGATTATAAAGTCAAAATTCAGATTTTTTTCTCAGTCAGAACTGCGACTATCACGCAATTGCAAGGTTATATCTTGGAATTCTGACTTACAATTCGCAATTGTGAGAATTGTGACTTTATATCTTGCAATTCACTTCACTTCACTTTATTCGTCTTTGTCCCCAAAGGGCAATTTGCTTTGCAACCAGACCAGCACACATACAAAAAAAAACCAGTTTACAAGCATTAAAAAAACACCTAAAAAAATGACAACACAAGACCACAGCAGCCCAAAAATCTACCTACTAGGCCTGTCACGATAACAAATTTTGCTGGACGATAAATTGGCCAAGAAATTATTGCGATAAACAATAATAGTTGTTCTGAAACCATTTTCATCTAAAATAATGATAATGGCATAAAAATGCGGATACACCTTTTCAAAGATCAATAAACTTTAATTTCTAAAGAATATTTAACACAAAAAATGGGATTTTTTTTTTTTTTAAATGTCCACGATAGTCTGTTTAAAAAAAATGCAAATAAGTACCAAAAACAATAAATAAAATGGATGAAAACTGCAACGGATGATTGTGTTTTAGGTGCATATTAGGGGCAGCACGGTTCACAAAACCCATGGTTCGGTTCGTATCACTGTTTTAGGGTCACGGTTTTCCGTTCTGTATGGTTCTTGTTGTTTTTTTTCTTTCAATCCAGAAATGTACCTCAGCATATGATATATTAATTATCCACAATTTATGTTATATCATAGCCTAATCATGCACAAACTGAACTTGATCATCTTCTGAGGAAAGTGATATTTTGATACAGCAAGAGAGAAGACAATGACGACAGGCTTTTCATTTATTTGGCAAAAAAAGAAGAATGTGTATTGCTATCTCTACAGGAACTTATGTGCCTTTTTAGCACACAAAGATTGAACTGAAGAATTAACTTGCGTTTATCAAACTTCAGTGTAGCTTTAAGCCTCGTTTATACACGACGAGTCCGCTCGAGTGCGAGGGTGCGCGTGGCAAAAATGACATTGACGTGGAGTGCGCAAGACCCCATTTCGCTTGCCGTTGTGCACGTCAAATTTCGTAACTTTGCATGTGGCTCCGCAACTGAAGAAGAGCCATGAGTTCCAGACGAACCTGCTGGCCGAGAATGACATCTCATCACGGCGCATCCGGTCTGCGCGTCGAGTATAAACAACTCCCCAAACGGACGAGCCGTGCGCAGTCAGCGAGAGAGACCAGGAAAACAAAAAAGCATGCAAATTGCAATTATAGCGGCCGGAAAAATTATCGAACTCATTTTTTTTATCGTGCGATTAATTGATTTATCAACTATCGCGACAGGCCTTCTACCTACTCCCCAAAACTCCTCCCATACCAGAATTTAACAAAGAAAACGCAATAGGAATAAATGAATGTTTATACCTATTGCTTCAAACAGTAGGAAATCTGAATCTACATCCAGAGGGTAGGAGATTAAATTCAGACTGTAGTGGACGGGAGAAATTCATTAAAATGGATTGGGCAGTAGGGTGACTCTGATGAGCCCCTATAATTTTACCACTGGCATTCACTATTTTAACCACCGCATTCTAAGCTTTAACACTAAGACCGCCATACCAGCCATACCTTAATGATACATTTATAACTGACTCAAAGTAATACTTATAAAACAAGGTTATCAGCAACTAGGGATGGGTATCGTTAAGGTTTTAACGGTATTACTACTCTTAACGATACTGCTTATCGGTCCGGTACTTTAACGGTATTCTTAACGGTACTTTTTGAGATTTACTATATATATATATATATATATATATATATATATATATATATATATATATATATCCCATACATACACACACACACACACACACACAATTAACAAAGATACACATTATATAGGCCTACACAGTGCTTTCATTTCAGGAAGAATTCTAGTAATCTGTGAAACTGTGAGGGATTTTCTCTTTGCATTTGGTTGTTTAATTCGCAATAATTCATCAGCATGTTTATTTACACTGCTGCCTCTTTAAGACAGATGTGCAGATCTATAGGCAACTGATAATAGGCAGATGCACTAAATTTTCTCCCGGCTATCCATAATAACAACATCCATTTTAGACACAAACTGTGTTTAAGAGACTCTCCAAGCCGATCATTTTGACACAGATGTTTGTGTTCATTTGATCGTTTAGACGCGAGTGTGAAACCGAAAGTGTAATTTGCTCGTCTCGTTGCGGCTGTTTCGGAGCGCGCGCCGACTTGGGAACAATCTCTTGCGCACATGTTTGTGCTTTTAATCGCTCTTTTTATTATTAAACGCATCCCACAATTTACCAGCAGTAGCTAGACTGTATTTTACAACAATCACCGATCGTGCTGATTCTGTCATTACGTTTGAGTTATAGGGAGAAATGACAGCATAGGCTACTGCTGCAAAGGGAATTAAGTTGCGCTAGACATAAATATTAAAATTATATTCTTTGCCAAAATCTAAAGCCAAAATCTTTGCCAAAGAAGCCAAAATCTCCCTCCCTCCCTCCCTCTCCCTCCCTCCCTCCCTCCCTCCCTCTCCCTCCCTCTCCCTCCCTCTCTCCCTCCCTCTCTGGTTTCACGCCTACTGCTTGCTTCTCCTGATGAAGATCCATTTGAGGGCCTGTTTGTGGAAATGCGTAGATTGAGTGAAACAAGTTTGTTTGATCATCAAGTTGTGCCCCTGCTTTTGATAATGTTAAATCTCCACTGTGCTCCATTGGTGTCTGTTACCCTTGTTTTCTAAGACCTTTTCTACAGGTGAATGCGAGTAATGGTGGAGCTGTTCTCCAACAGGCTGATGAGGGAGAGGTGGTTCGTCCTGTCAGTTTTTCTCACGCCTATGACCTTGACATTCAACATGTTAAAGGATCTGAATTTTGTAGCCGCCGCACTGTCACATGGTACTCTTGACTGCATTGGCCTCTATCAAGAGGGTTGGGGAACTTTAGGCATTTTCGGTCAACGAATCGTGCCTGGAATTCGGTCCGGACAACTCTCACGTAATCCTGAGACCCCGGTCTGGATACGTGCCCAATGTTCCCACCACTCCCTTCCGGGATCAGGTGGTGAGTAGGGTTGGGAATCGTGAGAAATTTTCCGGTTCCGGTTCCAGTTCCGATTCCGCCTAACGGTTCCGATTCCGATTCCGGTTCCATTAAAATTATTAAACAAATAGTGGTAAAGGAAAAAGGCACAATACGCAACTTTAAACAATCCTTTTTTGTATTTATTACTTGCTCTCAAATGAATTTACAGGTTGGCAATGTCAAAAAAAAGTCCTGTACTATACATATATTACAGGATTAATCGAGCCATATGGAATTTATGGAAAGTAAAATAAACATGTTCAAATTTACACCTCTGAAATTGTCTTATTACATTTTCTCTCTCTGTTTTAGGGATGTTAACCGATGACCGTTTGACCCATGGTTGACCGTATCAACGTTAACCGATCAAAGTTGTCGGTTAAAAAAAAAAGTGATCTCTAAATTTGGCTATTATAGACAGTGGACTAAATGCTACTACAGTTAGCAGTCTCATTACAAAATCTTTTTGTGTGAAGTGAACATATCCCTCGCACTCAATTTTTCATAACTCTCCTGTTTGTACTTAATAAACCAATAAAAACATTTGGGGCGAGGTCGCAGCGTTTGCGCGCTCACAAGGTTTGCAAAAGGTAAACAGGCTAAAAAAACACTCGAGGTTAGAGCCAGAGCAGACGACAGTATGAAGCGTGCATTCCGCATAAGATGGGCTTACATTTGGAAATATAACTTATTACATCTACATTTTAGTGGTAACACATAAGGTGTTGACCGTCTTTCTTTATTATTGTTAGCACTAACTTACCTCGAACTAAAGCGGCGTCTCTTCAGAGCTGTTATTTTCTTAAATGAGCCGCGGCAATGTTTCAAATGAGCTCATAACGCTACACAAATGCCCTTATTTTCAACGCGATCAGCTTGTACCCAAACCATTTCGAAACTAATGAGCCATGGTCCTCGGATTACAAACAAGCTCCTCGGCACCGCGTTTGCGGGACTCGCGCTGTGGGGGATTTAAAAAAAGTGATGTGAGGGGAAGGGAGGCGGCAGCGCTAAGACAGTGTGTGTGTGTGTGTGTGTGTGAGAGAGTGAGAGAGTGAGAGAGTGAGAGAGTGAGTGAGTGAGTGAGTGAGTGAGTGAGTGAGAGAGAGAGAGAGAGAGAGAGAGAGAGAGAGAGAGAGAGAGAGAGAGAGAGAGAGAGAGAGAGAGAGAGAGAGAGAGAGAGAGAGAGAGAGAGAGAGAGAGAGGCTCGCGGCTATGCTCCCAGCGCTTCGCACACACATTGCACCAGAACCGTTTTCGGAACCAACACTCAGGAATTTCGCACGGTTCCGGTATTTTTCAAAAATCAGTATAGGTTCTGCATAAGAACCGGTTCTCGGTTCCCAACCCTAGTGGAGAGCCTGCGACCACTGCCTTCGGAGGAGGCAGACTCACCCCTGGCTTTTCTCTGTCCTGTCCGAGCTCTTCGGACTTATGTGGACAAAACGCAAAGCTTTAGGACCTCAGAGCAGCTCTTCGTCTGTTATGGAGGCCAGCAGAAGGGAAAGGCTGTCTCCAAGCAGAGGATGGCCCACTGTATAGTGGATGCCATTGTCTTGGTGTATGAATCCCAAGACGTGCCCTGCCCACTCAGGATTAGAGCTCACTCCACCAGGGTTGTAGCCTCGTCCTGGGCGCTGGCTTATGGCGCCTCGCTGACAGATATTTGTAGAGCTAGGCTGGGCGACACCCAACACGTTCGCTAGATTCTATAGCCTACGTGTAGATCCGTTATCTTCCCGTGTACTCACTTCCCATAGTCGGTAGCACCGGAGTGCCCATTCTAGTGTCGGCTTGCTGTGCCACTCCCTTCCTCATGGAACGGATACGTGCGCCAGTCAAATTCCCCAGAATGGCGAACCCTGCCGAGTCCTCCACAACTAGGGCTGTGTATTGCCAAGACTCTGGCGATACAATACGTATCACGATACAGGGGTTACGATACGATATATTGCAATGTATTGCGATATTGTAAGAGAGGCAATATATTGCAATATTTCTTTTTTGTGTGTTTGTGTTTTTTATAATTTAAAAGAATAAAGAACACAAACATAAGCCTATAACACGAGACAAAGTATTTTATTTAATTAATACAGTATAATTCATATCACTAATCATATGCAATGTGCAATCTAAATTGAGGGAAATGTAAAGTTACTGCAGGATTTTTATGTGTAAATGTTTTAAAGGTTCACAGTATAGCAGTGGCTTTTTAACAACAGAAAGTGCAGTCCATTTCATGACTGAATGACTGTTTGTTTTATATTTAACACAGTAGCCCCGATCACACAGAACGCGTTGTTGCAGCGAGAAGCCTTTTTTGAATGGATTTTGTTTGGCAGAGAGCATTATGCGTGCTGCTTATGCGCCCTGGGCGCCTCGCGTTTTTGAAGGAGCTAGAGCTGCAACTAACGATTATTTTTTCTGTCGACTAATCTAACGATTATTTTTTCGATTAGTCGACTAATCTAACGATTTATTTTTTTACCCTTTGAAATTTTTCAAAATTCTGTGGCACCCCCTCACATAAGTTACGCTAGAGGTGTAACAGTACAGACTGCTCACGGTTCGCTTTGTATCGCGGTTTTAGGTTCACGTTTCAGTACAGTTCGGTATTTGCTATGTTCAGGGGAAAAAGGACTACTGTCAAATGAAAATAAAGAAAATAAGAACAGATAACTTAAATAGAAGCAGCAGCACAAATAAATACTATTGAGCAAAGATGAGAATAAAATAAACAATGCTTTTCAGGTAGGTCCAACATTAGTTTTTAGGTAGAGAAATGGAATGAAGTAATCAAAAGTAAAATAACCACACATTTAACTGTTTAAAATTAAAAATAATAATAATCCTTATTAAACTTACAAAAGCTATTCAGTCAGGAGCATTGAGTGATGTCTTTATCTTTTGTTTGACATTAGACAGCAGTGAATGCTACTGCCCCTTTAAGAACCACGGATAGTCGTCGTATTTTCTGTATAAAGTTCACTTAAGGCATAGAGTAGGCTATGACATTTTGACATACTTTTTGTGAGTTTGTCCCTATGGTTTGTCCGTTTAAGCACAGGATTTGAAAGATAACTCAATATTTGCGCGCTTTGGGACGAGTGCAGAGACAGATCTTCTCATTCGAGTCTCCTGGCTACACGGGAGTGATGACGGTGAAAATGACTGCTCATATTCGGACGTACAGCAGCACTCGCATGCGTTTTATAAAGTTTACAAAGAGAGACCGTTTTGCCCACGTTTTCTTTTATTATCGCTGTTGTTGTAGTGCATACCTGAGGAATCAGCACGTGTATCCATCGACAGAAACATACATACAGCATTATTTTCAAGTTACAACCCATATTAAAGATGCGTCATCAGATGCGAGATGAACCGAAGTGTAAGTGCGTCCCCGCATCTTTTGCTCGGGATCCCGGTTGGGAAACACTGGTCTGTATTGATTGACACCGCGCTGGTTTGTTTAGAATTATATGAGCGCCGTGACCGCGCGCTGCCGCGTGATGAAGGCGTGTCGCAACTCTGTTATTCAACTGCTCTGGTTTTAAAAGCTATGTCATACTAAATGCGCCAAAATGCAATAAAACTTGTTTTACGGTCGAATGCAACGCGTGTGTGTGTGTGTGAGTGAGTAAGAGACGCGCAAAAGGGCGGAGAGAGAACTTAAGGAAATGCAGCTAAACGAATATGCGTGCGTCTTTTAAATAGCGTAAAAATGAATGAATGACGAATGTGGCGGCCGTTATTGATTATGTGGCAGTCCGCCACAAATTAGTCTATGTGTGGGAAACACTGTTTGGCCTCTGCTTAAAGTATTCCCATACTTTCAATATTCACGGTCTAGGTTTTTGTGATAGAACCAGGAGCAGAAGCCAACATTACGCGAGATGAACTTCTGACACGACGCGTCGACGCATTTCACGAACGTCGACGTATTTCCGTAGTCGACGTCATCGATGACGTCGACGCGTCGTTGCAGCACTAGAAGGAGCGCAGCGAGCGCATGAAGTTGAAAAAAAGTCCAGCGGAAAAGTCTCTGAGCGGAAAAGCGTGCAACATCATTGCGCTAATATTCTGTTGTCCAATCGAATGAATGAAGCGGCAGGCCTTCCGTTGTGTTGACCGTTACATTGATTTGACTGACAGTACAGGTGATTCGGGGGTTGCCTAGAAACATTAAAGCGAACCTGAAAAACGCGTTCTGTGTGATCGGACCCTAATAGGGCTGGGATAAACGATTATTTTTTAAACGATTAATCTAGCGATTATTTTTTCGATGCATCGATTAATCTAACGATTAATTTTTCCTGTCCGATTCGGTTACGATTCGATTATCTCCCCATTAATTGCCTAATAGCAATTTATACATGTTGATTTAATTATCTGAATGAAAAAAACTAATTCCTTAACATTGCAATATATGTTTATTGCTCTTAAAATTCCAAAATAAAAGACTATACAAGAACAATGCATTCAATAAAATCATAACAAAATACACACACACACACACACACATGTTGGTCTATGTGGTTTACAGGGACTCTCCATAGGCGTAATGGTTTTTATACTGTACAAACTGTATTTTCTATCCCCTTACACTGCCCCTGCCCCTAAACCTACCCATCACAGGAAACATTCTGCATTTTTACTTTCTCAAAAAATCATCATTTAGTATGTTTTTAAGGCCATTTGAATTATGAGGACATTTGATATGTCCTCATAAACCACATTTATAGTGTAATACCAGTGTAATACCCATGTAGTTATACAAATTTGTGTCCTCATAAACCACATAAACAGGCTCACACACACACACACACACACACACACACACACACACACACACACTATTTTGAAGATACTGCACTCTGCCTTTGTATTGTCTGCAAAAAATGTGTAGTCATGCCAAGGCAAAAGGCAGCAACTTCCATATTATCAATATTTGGTTGCTGATCACCTTTTACAAAATCAATATAGTAACACCTGCATAAAATCTAATGATCATGGCATTTATTTTGGATGATTTACAATTAATTATAGCCATCTTCTTATTACCATCATGTGCTTTGGTTGCATTCTGATGCCATTATTAAGGACACAATACGTCTTGTAAAGAGTATCTTCATTGGTGTGCAGCAAAACTTACAGGTTGATAGGTGACACTGAATTATATGAACAAGATAAGATTATTTCTAATGAGTTTGCATATATAATGCAAAGATATAAAAAATAGAACAAATAACAAATCATGTAAAAATGCATGTGATTGGAATAAGATAAATAGCAAATAGTGCCGCTGGTTAATCAAGGGTTAAGTTTGGCTATCACACTCTAATGACAGCACTGACTGGATCGGATTGCCCATTCATAGGCTAAACAGAGTAATTATTTATTGCAATATGTTTTTAATGTTTTTATCTAGTAAAAAAAATGATACAATAGGCTACATAGCTTAATTACTTTTACATCTTTGAATGAAAATCGCCTATAGCCTAAAAGGACAACTTTTAGATTGATGTGACCGACAAGTAGGAATAATTCTCAGAATGCTTGTGGATTAAACATCCCCGATGACGTTCATTGCCATGGATTTTATCGTGTTTACAAGAAAAGGTAGGATATATAGATATAATTGCGAGCTGTTACTACTGATTGTATGCGTGAGCTCACGCTGTCACGGCATTCGAGTGCACACACTCGTGCAGTGGGCAGCCCCAAACTGCCTGACAGCGCGCTGAGTGAATATTCTGCATTATGAAAACATGTATGACAGTACACAGGCTACACCGTAACTTAAACGCGTCAGACTTTAATAGACAGTGAAACAAAGGCGGGACACCATAACTGGATGTCGGTACCGTAACTTAATTTAAACATCTGTCTTCCTGTGTGCAGAAATTTGTTTATGTAGCAGTGACAACAAAATGCGTGCCTGCGCACCTGTGTATAAGAGCGCTTGCTCCGTGCGCGCCGCGTGCCAACCCGCAAGCCTTGCACTTCTGAAAGTCTGAGGAGCCACTCGTGTTGCTACCATAGATATACATAATAAATAATATACTTAATTACATAATATACTTTATTATGTATATCTATGGTTGCTACTACTCTCCAGCGCCACCATCTTTATTTTGAGTCTGACGAATCGACGCGCATATTTTGCGTCAACGTATTTTTTGCGTCGACGTCATCGATGACATCGACGCGTTGTCCCAGCCCTTAGACCCTAAAGCTGTTTTCTATAAAGCAGTCTATTGTATAAAGTGCTATTTCAAGTAACGTTACTGAACTGCAGAGCTGGTGCATCCATATCCACATCACAATTATCTTTCATTCTCCTGCCACCGCTGTCAGTTTTGGAGTGTGTTTATTTTGTTACTGAGAGGAAAACGTGCAGTACATTCTATAGAAATGCTTCTCAGCAGCGCGGGTGACATCAGGATGTTAATTGAGCTCTCTGTTTCAATGTGTTTCCCGAGTATTAGATTATAACTTGGCCTATTTTGCAAACAAAATGACTCTTGTCGATTTCCTTAGTGGCTTTTTTTTAGCTGAAGCCAACATGAGTCCACACTTCAGCTCTGTATACTGCAAGAGCAGAATAATTCTATCGTCTTGAGAGCTGGGTCTGCTAATGTAAACACTAGTGATGCACTCACACACTTTTACCTTGTGCTTCTCCGGCTCCGCGTCAGTTATACGTTCTGAGATAACACTGCCATCTAGCGGTTGGGTGTTATACAGTCTGTGGTTTAAACCGAACACAAAGCCACGAATCTTGGATGTAAATAAATAAATATATAAATATCGATACAGCGTTTTTGAGAATCGATACAGTATCGCCAAACATAATATCGCGATATTCACGTGTATCGATATTTTCTTACACACCTATCCACAAACCGCAGCAGTCAGACGTGGCAGAGCGTCTGACGCCAGGTCTAACACTTGTATGCATTGGTGGAACTTGTGTTAGGCTGGGTTCCATATGTTGTAACCCCCACGGCGGTCCCATATGTGTATTCTCCACGGTACGGCTCCCTACGGCAAGCCTGTGTCTTTCCCTCGCCAGAGCGCTCAGTGCGGTGACTGTCCCCCGCCCAAGAGGGCCGGGGCCTCCCCTGGGACTCCCGTTTGATGTAATGCCCACGGCCAGTTCATACGTGTAATTTCCACATGGTATCCCCCTGTAGTGTGGCTTCTGCAGCTGCCTCCAGGAGCATGCTTTCCCAGCGTTATCCAATAGTCCACTGATTGGGTCTTGTGGGATGGCAGTGTGACTCTCCCTGCAGGAAATTCCCCTCCCGTTTAGACGGGGTCCGAGGGACTCCGGCAGGGCGCTGGAAGTGGTAGTAACTGTGGCGTTTTCCATAGGGATCCCAATTAAGGGAACGTATCGGTTACATATGGTAACCCTCGTTCCCTGAGGGAGGGAACAGAGACGTACTTCCCGTCACTACAGTTGCTGTACCATCACTGCAGGCTGAGCCACTAGTTTGGCTCCTCAGTGAAAAACAACAGTGCGTGGCGATCGCTTCCACTTTATACTAGCGCAGTGGGGCGGGGTGCGATATGCAAAGCACGCACGCCAATGTTCATTGGCCCGTTTTCTATAACTCGAAGCTGATAGGGGCTCCCAGAAGTTATCCCCAATTCGGCGGTCACGACGTACGTCTTCGTTTCCTCCCTCAGGGAACGAGGGTTACCATACATAACCAAGATGTTTCACGGTAACTCAATGAATGTGTGTCGTTCTTTAAAGGGGGGGTGAAACACTGAGTTTCAGTCACTCATGTCAATCTTGAGTACCTATAGAGTAGTACTGCATCCTTCATATCTCCGAAAAGTCTTTAGTTTTATTATATTTATAAAAAAAAGATAGGCTGTACCGAGTCTTTCCAAAAAAAACGAGCGTCTGGAGGCGTATCATGTGGGCGGAGCTAAAGAATCACGAGCGCTGCTACTGCTACTGATATAATTTTCCATTTCAGTCGATATCGATAAATATCACGATAAATGTAAAATCTTTATTTCTTTAAAGTTTAAAGGCATATTTTTGCTCCTGAGTGAAATATGTGTAAGTACAATCCCTGACAAAAGTCTTGTCGCTTGTGTACAAATTGACCTAAAGTGCCGCTGAAATATATTTCTAATCAAGATTTTTTTTACAAGAAATGGCTCATTTTAATCCCACCAGCTTTTGTGATAATGTTTCAGTGAAAAACTAAACTTTCAAAAAGTATTCTAATATTCACAGCTTGGTAAAGCCCATTGAGTCAATTTTTGCAAAGACATAAGTGTTGTCACCTTGTCATATGAGCTTCACCTGTGACTAATAATGGATCAATTAGGTCTCAAGTGTGTATAAAAAGAACCCCAGTACACTAGACCTTCACATCAACTGCAACTAGACCTCTGCAAACATGCCTAAGATTCACCCTGAGACTAAAGTTTTGATTATCATGAGGCTGAAGACCAGATCCACTGCTGATGTGGCAGACACCTTCAATGTGTCTCAGCGTCAAGTACAGAGGATAAAAAAAAGATTTGAAGAGACTGGAGACCGTTTGTTGGCTCGAAAATCCAAGGCCAGCCCATTTTCCACTGCAGCAGAGCTCCACGAGACCTGGTCACCTGAAGTCCCTGTGTCAACCAGAACAGTTTGTCGGATTCTGTCTCGAAATGGCCTCCATGGTCGAATCAGTGCCCAGAAGCCAGCACTAAACAAAAGACAATTGAAAAACCGTGTGGCATTTGCCAAGGCCCACAGCCTGCTAAAAGGATGGACGCAGGAAAAGTGGCAGAAGTTGGATTTTTCAGATGAATCTTCTGTTGAATTACACCACAGTCGCCATAAATATTACAGGAGACCTACTGGAGCCAGAATGGATCCGAGATTCACCCAGAAAACAGTGAAGTTTGGTGGCGGAAAAATCATGGTCTGGGGTTACATCCAGTATGGGGGTGTGCGAGAGATCTGCAGGGTGGAAGGCAACATCAATAGTCTAAAATACCAAGAAATCTTAGCTACCTCTTATATTCCCAACCATAAAAGAGGCCAAATTCTGCAGCAGGACGGTGCTCCATCGCATACTTCCAGCTCCACATCAAAGTTCCTCAGGGCGAAGAAGATCAAGATGCTCCAGGATTGGCCAGCCCAGTCACCAGACATGAACATCATTGAGCATATGTGGGGTAGGATGAAAGAGGACACATGGAAGACGAAACCAAAGAATATTGATGAACTCTGGGAGGCAGGCAAGACTGCTTTCTTAGCTATTCCTGATGACTTCATCAATAAATTGTATGAATCCTTGCCAAACCGCATGGATGCAGTCCTTCAAGCTCATGGAAGTCATACAAGATATTAAATTTGGATCTTACAGCACCACAACTTAATTTGCTGACCTATTGTTGTATTTGCTTCAATTTCTGTATAGGCGACAAAACTTTTGTCTTGCCAAAATTTGACCTTTCTGTCTTGATTAAATGATTAATATTTTTTCTGTGAAAATTATTTATTTCAGTGCATTAAACATCATTTGGGAGGGTTTTAGCTTTTCATATAAGCAATTTCTAACACCAATGAATTAATTAAAAGTCAGGTTAATATCAGGTATTTCTAGAAAATAGATAAGCGACAAGACTTTTGTCAGGGACTGTAATAAAACACTAAAAAGGCAAACAGGCAAAAAAAAAAAAAAAAAAAAAAAGGTCCACTGTGCATCTCTCGGTCTCTCTCTCGGTCTCTCTCTCTCTCACACACACACACACACACACACACACACACACACACACACACACACACACACACACACACACACACACACACACACACACACACACACACACACACACACACACACACACACACACACACACACACACACACACACACACACACACACACACACACACACACACACACACACACACACACACACACACACACACACACACACACACACACACACACACACACACACACACGCCAGAGTTTCCATCAGAAAAAAATGGTGCCGGTCAAAGTGACCGGCAGAGGTTTTGTTTTCCGGACATTTTGATGATATGCCGGTCAAAAACACCTGAAAGCAGTTTATGTATCTTTAAAAAAATGATATAATAATCAGGCCGTAGGCTATATGCAACATGTTTATTAGCCTAACTTTCAAATAGACAGAAAAAAACCATGAACGTCCGATTGGCGTCAATCAACCAATTTTTTTTAACTCATAGGCGTAATTTGCGGGTGGGACAGGTGGGACATGTCCCCACCACTTTTTTAAAACATCTTGCTTCACGGATTAACATAACTAATACAAACAAAACATCTCTGGTTAACTAGAAGATTATCATCTCATTTGTTTGTTAAATAAGAGGCGATCGCTCGTTGCTGCTGTTATCAGTGCTGCAGATTTCTCTCGCGGCTCGTGCAGTCTTCACACAGACGAGCGCTTTAATCTAACGCTTAACGCCGTTGCAGACTTTCTGTTTGTTCCGGTCAGATCGCGAAACAAAATGCACAAAAACTGTTCCTGCTCTTGAAGTACAACCACTAATGGTATTCGGTTTTGATGAGAGAAAAAAATAGGCTACGAGGGCATCGAGAACTTCTGACAAGTTTAACAGACTGATTAAGCAAAGTGTGCAAATCTATTTGCCTTTATTCACGTGAAAATTCTTGGCACAACACTATTGTGTTTAGATGCAATAATTAAACGCAATTAATAAATTTAATTATAAACTCAGTATGTCTCATTTAGTTGGTAACATTTCAATTGGCCACCGTGTGAAATGACAAAATCATATAATAGAATATAACAGTATACTGATAACTGTAAGCAGGTAAGCACTACAAGATGTTTTTGAAATCATTAGAGAAAACGACAAAATTACGTGTGTGAATAAGTGCTACCTGTTTAAAATGTGCTTGCACCCGATCATATTCAGTAGAAGGGAAAAAAAAAAAATCCCACGGCCCATCGCCGTGATCATCTGTATCAAGCTGGTTGTTTACCGTGTGAGTTCTGAACACTGCACCATGTGCTTATTTAAATCTTTTCGTTTATACACATATTAGGCTACATATTCCTCATGTCTGAGGCAAGCCTGCCGAGTTTCAGTTTATTTGAGACGCGCTTCAGTTCATGAGCAATGAAAGCGATGGCTTCCGCGACCTAGTTTACTTATTTATTTCTTAAATACATGCAATTAAACGAAGAAACCTTTATTAAAATTAAGAGACAATTTGTACAAAACGAAAGAAAGGCTTTTTACAAAACAAAAATTAATATTAAACTAAATATAACCACCAAAATCATTTCTGACCCACTTGCATCTTTGCACTTATACAGGCTCGTTCTCGATACTTACACGGGCAGGGCCGGTCTCTCGGGTGCATGGGCTCGGGTAGGGCTTGGCTTTATTTTTTTGAGCCGATCTACGCTCTAGTTCTGGCGAAAAATGTAGTGCTGTGCCGGCCCGTTGTCATAAATTGTTCTCGTGATGGAGCGGTAGTGGAGCGCTCTCGGAGCTAGTAAAAACCACAACGCTCCGACTTTTTAAAAAAAAAAAAAAAAAAAAAAAAAAAAAAAAAAAAAAAAAAAATCGCTCCGCACTCCATTCAAAATCTAGCCGCTCCACTCCTCACTCCGCTCCCACTCCACTCCGCTCACATAGGCCTACTCTGCTTCGCAGGCTGTGGAGAATTGCAATCCTCCATAGCCACGGAGCGCTGTCATGACAGCGAGGGCATCACGTCGCAGGATTACGGTAACGATAAGAGACAGTTTTAATCTGACAATTTGACCGAAAAGATTTCATTTTGTCGGACATTTAATTTTTTTCCCGGCCCACACACACACCTCACACACGCGCGCGCATCTCACCGGCACACACACACACCTCACCAACAGTGGGCTGGTCGCGAGAGGAGGGAGAGAGAAAAGTTCAGTATTTGTGGATCTCCAGTAAGGGCTGTCTAGTCTATTTTATTCATTTTAAACATCAGATGACATTATTTATCTTTTGATACAGGCGATGCTGAGTCATTAATACGTCACCAAAGACAAACAATTATGATAGCGATCATGTACAAGTCCGATGTTTTAGTGATTATAGTTTGGTACAGTTAGTGTTAGCTTGTTGTAAGTCACCCACCGCAACTAACAAGGTAATAAGCCTGTGTGTGAATGTAGTTGATGTAGATTTACCGCTGTGGTGTGCTCAATGTTATCTGGAAGATAAAAGCAGGATAATTTATTAATTAGGGGGGGGGGGACACTCAGTTTCAGTCAATCTCATGTCAATCTTGAGTACCTATAGAGTAGTACTGAATCCTTCATTCTCCGAAAAGTCTTTAGTTTTATTATATTTATAAAAGAAATATAGGCTGTACCGAGTCTTTCCGGAAAAAAACGAGCGGCTGGAGGCGGTCTAAAGAATGACGAGTGCGCACAAAGCGGTGACGTCCTCAAGCGTGGAGAAGAAAACGCTACCCTAAATCAGATTCAACTAATACATATATGATCCAGAATCAGATCCGGAGGCTGAAATAAATTGAACAGGAGAAGCAACAACATCAGGACGTCCGTCTCTGTGGTATGTACTGTATTTAGTGGCCTGTCAACATTTGTGTGTGTTTACTCGCAGTTTATGTGGACATGATTCGGTTTATGGACTATTGTATGCGACTAAACCTTAGCAGTAGCAAGCAAAACGGTTTTGCACGTCAGACTAGTGTAACGTTATACATAGAACAATGGAGTAACCGTTAGCGCATTTGAATGACGAAGCACGCTTTGTGAGAACGCTAGGTTTATGTTTGGGTGGTTTTACTGACACCTATAGTGGTCAGCTAAACAAATGTATTTAAACACACACCATAGATTGCATGCTCCATTGATAAATTAACTATATATGATCGTGTCGTTTACTGATGTTTACTGATGTGACGATAGCCAACAACATAGACATTTGAAGCAGTTTTACTCACCGCCTGCTTCCAAAGCAGGACCGAACCATTATCGCTGGGACCGCTCCGTCAAAAACACACTTCTTTGGTATGATTTGGTGAAGTCCTGTTACAGCAGTGACCGTGAAGATCCGCGATGTTGTGAAGCTTCCCATCTTTTCTGCGTTCAAATCGGTTCAAATAAAGTGGAGCGCGGCGCAGACTATAACGACATAAGTGTTCACGGACGAGTGGATCTGCAGCTGAGAGAGTGTTTATGGGCGTGCATTTGCTCTCTCGCCTCTGGTCACGCACGCGCGCACCCTCGCCTCTGGTCACGCACGCGCGCACCCCCACGCGCGAAGTTCTGATTGAACTTCCTGCTTCGCTACTGTTCGGACGCTCTTGCTTACTTCTCTGCGCTTTGCTCTATCGCTTCTATATTTTATCTCATAACTTCAACTTCAGCAAATCAACACAGCGCTCAAACAACAAAGCTTAACTTTTATGATAAAACTTGAAACTCTGGAGACTGGATTACTACAAAAAAGCGAACACTTCATCCGAACCAGCCTCTCCCTGCCATCAGCTTACATTCCGGAAGGGAAAACACAGCTGCCTACTATCGAAAGGATAAGAAAATGCCTCTTTTAGTTCAAGAATCTACTTGCTGCACAAACTGCCACAGACTTTCACAACGGATTGCAGTTCTTGAAACAAAGTTATTTGCGGAACTACCAAACCGGACGAATCACACAGCAGAGCTTCATCACGAACGTCCTCTGCACACAGCTGGTGAGTCCCGTAAATTTAGTGCTACTCAACAGATAGAGAAACAAGTAACTGATCAACACATTAATCGATGGCACAAACAGGGGGAAAGACCCAAACGCACTCGAGACGTCAGATTGTCACGAGCTTCATATATTGCTGCCGTTGCATGCTCTACCCCAGACACAAGGATTGCAAAGACTAGTTTCCGACCACCATCAATACATCTCGAAAACAGATTTGAAGTATTAATGAATGAGGGTGATGAATCCCAAAACGTGATGAATGTGATCGAACACAGATTGCATCAGCCCACAGCTAACACTAATGCTAACAGGCGCTCAAGGTCGAGCAGACAGCGGCCCTCAGCTCAGAGCGCAGCCGAGCCAAGGACTCTGATAGTGGGTGACTCTACAGTCAGAAACATTAGCAGCAGAGATACAACTACATGCTGCCTTCCACAAGCAACAATTTCTGATGTAAACAGGGAAATTCAGAACATCCTGATAAAACATAAGACCGCAAATCGACTTATCATTCATGTAGGGAAGAACGATATTCAGAGAGAGCAGTCAGAACTCATTAAAAGGGATTTCAATGAACTTTTTGAAATGCTTAGCAAACTGAAAGTTCAGCCGTTCATCAGTGGACCACTGCCAGCAAGAGGAACAAATAGATTCTCACGGTTGCTTGGGCTTAATACATGGCTGCAAAAAACCTGCATGATGAAGGGAGTGAATTTCATCGACAACTTTAATCTCTTCTGGAGTCAGAGACAATTGTTTACATCAAATGGCCACCACCCAAACAATCTTGGTGCAAGAGTGTTAAAGGACAATATTTATTTTTCCCTTCATCATCCTTCAGCTGTGTGTTCTAACTAGGGCTGGGCGATATGGCCCAAAAAAATTATCACGATATAATTTAGCATATCAGTCGATATCGATAAATATCACGATAAATCTTTATTTCTTTAAAGTTTAAAGGCATATTTTTGCTCATGAGTGAAATATGTAGAAAACAGACAGTTAGCTGTAGTTTTAAACTATCTTTTATTGTCAAAACATGACAAACACTTCCCAAACAAGTGAACAATTTATTTAAACTGAGGTAGATTTATTTATTAAAATCTTAACTGTGGTCAGCATTTTTTTACTCAACACTATATATCAATAATATATCATTATACAGGGCTTGACATTAAGCATGTTCATGTGCTTGTCCTTGGAACAAGTACATCGTTCAAGCTTGTCCAAGTAAAAAATTAGCTTGTCCGGAAAAGTGTGTGTGTGTTTGTGTGTTGTAAATATAATTTATTCAGAAGCAATATTCTCACCAGTGTTCAATCAGCTTTGACATATTTAAATCTGCATATTTGTGGTTTTTATTTTTATTGAATCATTTGAAATTTGTGATATTTTCACCTTTTATAAAGGGCATTTTCCCTTAATCTTATTAACTATAGGCTAAGCTTCATGTTTCATTTTATATTTGTAATTTTGATCAATACATTTAATTAAAATAAAACACTATAAGGCCTGTTACCAATCAAATTAAATAATTTACACTGAAAAATTACAACAGCATTAAATAATGTTTTGAGATTTGTAGAATAGACAAATAAGACATGTTGGAAAGTATGTTTAAAGATCAAATTAAACCACCAGTAGGTGGCAGCAGGTGGCCGTCTTAATGAGCGAGTCATTGAGTCGTTCATTCAAACGATTCATTCAAACAATGAATCGTTCATTTACACACGTTGTTGTGAGACAACAACACCCCACAACAACAATTACTCACGGACACACTTCTAGCTGAGCCCTGCCCACAGAGCTCACCACAGACTGACTGTGAAGGATTAGATCTGCTCCAAGATTCAGCACTAGGGCTGTAACGATACACCAAACCCACGATTCGGTTCGTATCACGATTTTTGACCCACGGTACGATACAAACCTCGATATGGGGGGGACAAAACAGTTTTATTCTGTACAGTATTCTGTAGCCTATTTTGCCGTCAATACCATATATCTGTATGGTCAATAGGCTACTGCCGACGTTTTCTTTGTGGTACCAATAGGCAATATATATTTAACATGAAGTATAGGGCCTCCTGTACATCAATACCAACAGAAGCGCCGCGTCAGACACGCTTCTGGTGTGCAAAGAAAGAGAAAACGCCACGCAGCCGCCCCGCGGATGACACGCAACAGAAACGCCACGCTCACACCACGTTGCCAGCTGGTTGGGGAAGCTTCTTGAAACATTTACGGCAAATTGTGTGGGTCTTGTCAACTACACGATTGCCATCCTTGTTCTCCACCGGGTAGCTGAAATGTTGCCATACTGCTGACTTAAAAGTTGGACCTGGACAGGAAGGATAATTCTGGGAGTTGGAAGGGGTGTATCGCGATTTTGCCTTCTCAGATCGCGATACAGGTTCGTGGACCTGCGTATTGCGATTTCGATTTCATATCGCATATCGTTACAGCCCTATTCAGCACCCAAGGATGATTTTCTGGAAAATGGACAGGGAAGCCAGGACAACATATTTCAGCTTCCGATAACACCAGAGCAACAGCCCCTCTCACCGGACATGTCATTCCTCTCTCCAGCATCCCCGCATCTGAGCTTCTCAGAGAAAATGGAGGACTTGGTTCATGCTGGAATCAGACTATCACACTCGATCGCTATGAGCTCCCAAAAATCGTTGAGCCCCACAAACACCAAAGCCTGTGGGCCCAGCTTGCCCTCGCCCTCCTCCTGTGAGATTTCTTCGGTCACAACGCCAGGGCCCACACCCTCCTCCATCTGTTGTAGGTGAACCAAAAACAACTGATTCCAGCTCTCAGTGATGTGTTTTGGGTCCCCGCTATGATAACAGTAACTTTTTCAAATGTTTACAAAACAAGGGGGAACCCAGTGTGCCTGCCTCTTTCTCTATCTCTGTTCTGTTACGTGTAAGAAAGTCTAAGGCCTTGTCAGGCCGTTTAACAAACCAATATAATCTGCGGCCTGTTACCTGCCAAAATAGGATTAATGTGGAGAAAAAAATTATTACTGTTAAGTTAGCGCTTTTAAACATCCGTTCACTTAAGAACAAATCATTTCTAGTCAATGACCTAATAACCACTAACAACCTAGATTTTCTGCTTCTAAATGAAACGTGGATTGAAGAAAACTGTAGTGCAACAGTCCTCAATGAAGCAGCCCCTCCTAACTTTACTTTTATGAGTGTCTGCAGAGCTGTTAGGAGAGGTGGAGGTGTTGCTGCTCTTTTTAAAGATTTCTATCAATGTAAGCAAGTATCATTTGGTGATTATTTGTCTCTAGAATATCTGGGTATTGTGTTAAAAGGTTCTCAACGCATCCTGCTTATAATTATTTATAGGCCTCCGAAATACTCTGCAGGCTTGACTGAGGACTTTACAGAACTGTTATCAATAATTTCCTCAGAGTTTGACTGTTTTGCTATTGCTGGGGATTTTAACATTCACATAGACAATATTGAATCCAGTACAACAAAAGAGCTCATGACTGTTCTTAACACTTTTGATTTGACACAGCATATAAATGGACCCACACACAATCGTGGACACACTCTAGATTTACTTATCAGTAAGGGTCTAAACATTTCATCAAGTGTTATTAAGGATGTGGCACTGTCTGATAATTTCTGTATTTTCTTTGATATATCAATCTCTCCTGCCATTGAAGCTAGATCTGTCTCTGTCAAAAAGAGATGCTTAAATGAGAACACTAATGTGCTGTTTATGAAGGCTTTATCTCTAACACCAAGCATATCTGCAGACTCTGTTGATTTTCTCCTTGACTCGTTTAACTCAAAAGTTAAGAGTGTAATCTAAAAGTATCCTCTAAAAGTCAGGAAAAAGAGTACCAAACAAAAAACACCTTGGAGAAACTCAACAGCAATACAAATAATGAAAAGACAATGCAGAAAATCTGAACGCATGTGGCGGAAGACAAAACTTGTAGTCCATTATAACATCTATAAAGACACCCTTCATGCTTTCAATGTTGAACTAGGCAAAGCTAGAAAGACCTTCTTCTCAAATATTATAAACAGAAACATAAACAACACGCGCACTCTTTTTGCTACTGTCGAGAGACTAACAAACCCCCCGAGTCAGACTCCTAGTGAAATGCTCTCAGACAGTAAATGCAGTGAGTTTGCTTCCTACTTCTCCGAGAAATTTTTTTTCTGCTTTTTTGCTGCAAACAAAAAAGTTTGCAGCTTTGCACATGGGTAATCACTGTCTTTGAGATGTGTGTGAAATCTTTAATGAGACTTTTTATAATTGATAATATCTTCGAAATACACCATTAAAATGTTCTCAACACTAGGCGCAACAAACATCAGAAGCTAACGTACGTGTGTGTGTGTGTGTGTGTGTGTGTGTGTGTGTGTGTGTGTGTGTGTGTGTGTGTGTGTGTGTGTGTGTGTGTGTGTGTGTGTGTGTGTGTGTGTGTGTGTGTGTGTGTGTGTGTGTGTTAGAGGTTGAACGACTTCCATTTTTTTAAAGTCGACATTTATGTGATGAAAGTCGAGTCAACTAGTCGTTGATGACGTTATTAATGAACAAATAAGCCTGAGCCTCGAACTGAGACTCGAACTCAGATCTTTTTGTGCACAGGACAGCTATGGCATATGACAGCACTGCCCATAAGGTTATTGGTCCTACATAACAGCTTTTGTATCAGTTATTTTGTCTTATGGTCGTTATATTTCTCACAGATTTCTGCTTTTTCTGAATAAGATACAGATAAGTAGCACAAAAACTTTTCAGTTTCTAAGCTATTTTACTGATAGATCACAGAACAGTGTTGATAGATTTCTGCGTTACTGAATGCATGGTTTTGTGAGGCACGCACGATCTCTGCGTGATGTGCGATTGGCTATGTGTGTGTGTGTGTGTTCGAATGCAGCACGCATTAGTTTAGCGCGATGATTAACTTACGGTATAATAATCCTGCATTCTCCTGATCAATTTTGAGCATCCAGATGGTATAATCAAATGCGTCTTGTGGAGAGCATTTATTTGTCATTTTTAACTGTTAAAAAACAGAGCCTGCGTGTCAGGAAATTGTTGATCCTGTTGCGCCCTCTATAGGCCAGCGACTAGTCGACATCTAGCTTAAAGCGTCATGACAGAGCATTAAGTTCGACTAGTCGATTAGTCGACTAGTCGGTGCAACCCCTAGTGTGTGTGTGTGTGTGTGTGTGTGTGTGTGTGTGTGTGTGTGTTTGAGCGCTGCTCATCACGTGCTTTCAGAGCGGCTTGCTTTCATTGATTTGTGTAATTTAAATATCACACTTTAATCTTATTTATAGCTACTAACTTAATTAAACAAGCTGTGCTACAAAAATGAAGGATTTGCTCAAAATGTAGATTTGTAGCCATATGTGTGCTGTACTTTATCTGAATTAAATACAAACACATCTTTCACGTTTGCTCACGCTCCAGCGGTTACTCCTCCATGATTTGATGAATAGGTTGTAAGAAATGTAATTTTGCTAAAAAAGTTTTTTCTTTAGAGCAAACTACTTCAGCGTAGCTAATATGTGACGATAACCTTGCGCTTAACACTGAGGATTTGAAGTTATGATGATCGGGTGCGGGTGGATTTGTTTTTAACAGCTGATTCCATGACGTTAGAGCTGATCCGTACATCTCTTGTTCTTATTTTAAGTTACCCTGGCCAATATTTTTTTGCTTCTTACAAAAGCCACACAGCCTTCAGAAGACAGTAAAGGCTTATGTCATGCCTAAACTGAAGCTAAAACATGAAAGTTAAGTTTTACAACATAAATGCAAAATCTTTAGGCATTATTGTTATTATTTAAATAATTATTTTGTTTTATTGGTTGTAGGTTTAGTTTTAGATTAAACTATGTTTACCTTTTTAAAGTAATTTTAAATAGATTTTTATATAATATAATATGGTAATTGTATGCATTAAAATTGTTTAGTTTGACAGTTATTAATGTATGAAATTTCAGTGATAAAACTTAATTTTTCTAAAAGGAAAACAAATGGCATGTTAATTTTAAGATGCCTGTCTTATTTTGTCAAATTTAGTATTGTTCTTTAATAAAGAAAAAATGTATCCAATTAATCGATCAAGTGCTAGATCAATCGATTACAAAAAGAATCAATAGCTGCAGCCCTATTTATAACTCGCCACTGTAAGGGGAAAAAAGTCTGAATTTTGAGATAGAAAGTCACAATTACTTTTTTGTGTGTGGTGGAAACGGGCTCCCATACAGAGCAGCTTTTATCTAAACATATCAACACTTGATTTACTATGTTCCCTTAAAACTTTTAAACTTAAATAATTGATTTAAAGGGCATTTTGCAGATATACATTTTTCTGTCCCTAATGGTGTCATAATTGTATGGATGTGGTCTGCCATATGAGTATTAATAAACATTTATAATTTCCTCAGTGTCCGAACTGTCATTGCGATCCATTGTTTTCCTATCATTGAAATTCACCGCACTCCCTCCCGTTACGTCACTTCCAGACCAGTTTTGGCATTTTTTTGATGCGGAAGTAAAATTCCTTCACAAAATTGACTCCAAAAGCCTTAGTAGCGTATTTATAAGTATATTTAAATATATTTTTTAAAAATCTAGTCCTACATTATTTTTCTATGCATTGATTCACTGGGGTCTCCAACCTGCAATATGCCCTTTAATGTCCAACAGAGAAAATGCATGCACCACAGCAAAATTCTGTCATTTTTGGAACCTATAAATTTCGTTGATGATAACATTCTGTGATGGAAATTACAATAATTCAATTAAATTAAGGAATATCCCATGAGTAAATAAGCTCCTTATTTGACACTGACCTTGTTACATGTAGTTAGTTACCATAGTAATAACGTACTCGGTTACTTTCGTAACCTCGGTTCCATGAGAGAGAGGGAACGAGTATTGCGTATGGGAAAAACTCCTTTTCTCGAGAATGTGAAGCAAAACTTTATTAATAAAGGTATCTATGTAAAGCGCAGTGAGCTGCACGGCCATAGCCCGGCGCGAGGAGCGCTCTGATTGGCCGGGCCACGGCAACTGCAGGAACCTATGGTGAGGCGGCTGAGAGGAGCGAACCAATGGGGGCGCTCCAGAGAGACCACCGAAAAATGGGGCTTATATTAGCATATAGGAGGCTATATAAGACCCTGACTCACCATAGGTGTCAGGTTTTAAAATCGACTGAAGCGACACCTGAGAAGCACGAACACGGCACAGAACGCAATACTCGTTCCCTCTCTCTCAGGGAACCGAGGTTACGAAAGTAACCGAGTACGTTCCCTTTCGAGAGAGGTTCCTCGTATTGCGTATGGGAACACAATGTAAAACGCTGTGTGTGCTGACTGACCCAAAATCCCCAACTGAATGAGGGAAAGTCAAAAAACCTTTAGAGAGACCGACACAGGCGGGCTTCAAAGGAGAATGAAAGAACCGGAAGAGTCGGTTCGTTTGAACACCTGACCGGACATAGTTGGATCTAAGGTAGAGTGTAATGGTGCTATGAACGATTGTGTATAAGCGGAATAAGCAATCGTGTTGCCAGGGCTGCAGATAGCGCCCTAGACGGAAAAAAAGCACTGTTTGTAAAGCTGGGACCTCCAAATTGTAGAATCTGATAAAAGTGGGCGGAGAGGCCCAGCCTGCCGCCGCACAAATATATTACATGGAAGTGCAACATGACCAAGCCCAAGACAAAGCCATGCCTCTAGAGGAGTGGGCTTTAATGCCTGTAGGACAGGTTCGGTCCTAGACCTATATGCTAGTGGGACTGCATCCACTATCCAGTGTGAGAGTCTGTTTCATGACAGCACAAACTTTAGTGCGGCCACCGAAGCAATGAAGAGCTGATCCGACTACCTGAAGGGGGCGGAGCGCTCTAGATACAATCTCAGTGCTCTGACTGGGCAGAATAGGTTCGCGTCTTATTCTCTTTGAGACGTGGGTTAAGCAGTGAAAAGACCTGCATACTGAAGGGGTTGATAGCACTTTCAGCATAAAACCATGCCTCGGTTTGAGCACAACCTTGAAGTTGCTGGACCCAAACTCAAGACAGGAAGGGCTCAATGAGAGTGCAGGTAAGCCACCCACTCGCTTAACCGAGGCCACAGCCAGCAGAAAAACGGTTTTGAGTGATATGTGCTTCAAGCTCGTGGTCTGAAGTGGTTAGGAGGGGGAACCCTTCACGGCCTCCAAAACCATGGCGAGGTCCCAAATAGGGACCGAGGTAGGGGCAAGGCGGGCTGAATCTCCTGGCCCCTTTAAGAAAACACACAATAAGATCACTTTTCCCTAGTGAATGTGCCGTGATCGGAGCGTGGCTAGCTGCTGTGGCGGAGACACACACCCCGAGTATGGAGGGGGGACGACCCGCGTCCATTAGCTCTTGGAGAAAGCGAGCAGTTCCGCCAGTTCGCATGAGTGTGTGTCGATGTTTCGCGTAGCACACTAGTTAGAAAACCACTGACCACTTCAAAGCAGAGCTGCCAGATAGCAGGGGCTCTAGCTTCCGAAATAGTGTTCATAACTTGTCAGAGAGGTTCCCGGATACCGTTGATGGGCCATACGTGGAGGGCCCACAGCTCGGGATTGGGATGCCAGATCTTCCCTTTCGTTGGCGGAATAGGCCATGGGGCTGTGTCTGACAGCTGAAACAGTTTGGAGAACCATGTGCGGTTCTTCCCAAGTGGGGCTATTAAAAACCACAGGCTTGCAGCTGGATCGCGATCGGAGGGAGCATATAGAGGGAGTCTGGGCCAACATGGGCCAGGGCATCCCTGCGTTTGCAGAAAAAATATTGGGTAGCGTGTGCTGTGCGAGCTGAATCGTTTGCGGGTAAAGGGACCATCCCCCTGGGGACATGGGTCCTCTGGATAACATGTCCGGACCCTGATTCAGAATACCTGGCACGCAAGCCGCCCTTAGGGAGCTCAGATTGTGCTCTGCCCATAAAAGGAGATGCTTAGCCATGCAGTGAAGAGAGTCTGATCTAGGCTGCCCTAGCGATTTTATGTAAGTTATCAAGACGTGGTGGTTCTTATGACGTAAGACGCTCGTTGAGTCTTGAGTCTATGACAATGACTGTACTGATAAGCCTGCCCCTCGAAGGCGAATCTCAAGAATGGCCTGTAGTGGGGGTGGGGGTGGGGGGTTATCGTAACGTGAAGTATGCGTTTTTCAGATCTATTGAGAAAACCCAATCCCCGGGGCGAATGTGCGCAAGGATTTGTTTCACCATCAGCACCTTGAAACGAGCATGTCATAAGTGCTTTGTTCAGATGTCTGGAAAATGGGCCTGAGACCGCCATCCATTTTCGGCATGAGGAATTAGCGACAGTAAAAACCTGACTCGCTAGCGTCGGGTGTACCGTTTCCGCCGCTCTGTCCTTTAACAGTTTCAATGCCTCAGCGAGAAGCACGTGACTGACACTGCTTCTTACTGAGGGCTCGACCACGGCTTGAATCAAGGGGTCTGCGAGCAAAACTGTAGCGAGAACCTCGTTTTATATGTTCAACACCCAATATTATATACCAGGAATGGCCTGCCAGGCCTGGGCTCGTGAAGCCAGGGGTTGAATTAGATTCGGGGGCTGGCCGCTTAGTAATAGGGGCCTGTTAGCCGGGTTGCTTGTGCTGTAACACTGCTTGTAACACTGTGGGGATAGTGTTAGTTTTGGCGGTGCAGGCTTTGCAGTGGGTGCGCGCCTCACATTTATATTGTGTGTGCGAGAGTGAACTTTGTGAAAAGTGCTTGGGTGCAGGAGTGCAGACTGTAAAGTGGGCACATTTCCTACATAGAAAGCTCTTTTGTGTGTAGTGTAAACAATGTGCAGTGGCGCACAACCTACGTAGAATACCCACGGTGCAAACCAGTGAGCAAATCCACAGGGGTAAACGCACACAGCATTAGTGTGCAGACGAGCGTGTTTAACACAGGCTAGTTGACTGCAATATTTCATCTCCAGTCACTTAACTTAAGGGAACTGGGAGAATGTAAGGAAGTACGGGTGGTATGTGAGCCATTCCACAATGCCGTTATGCTCTAGTCTAGACTGAAAGCGCGCATGCAGACAAGCGTGTTTGACCACAGGCTAGTTGACTGCAATAAGGCTAGTTGACTTTATATGGTGTAATCCGGCCGCGGCGGGATTTATTTGTGATTTTGTGAGGCTGAATTAACAGTGCTTATGTAGGGGTGCACACTGTGTAGTGGACACTTTGTCTACAGTGCAAAAACCTTTCCAGCCGCCTGAATAAAGGGGACTGGAAGTGATAGAGTGAAAAAAGGGCTTAGCTTGGCAACCTTTTTCCGACGCCCTTATGCTCTGACAGTGAGCGCGTGCTATGACGTAAGTCGCGCTCTAGTCAGCAATGCGCTGTGGAAGGGGCGCGCGCTATCATGACAAGGCAGCCATTACAACTTCCTTGGCAGTAAGTGCGCGCTGCAGCGACATTGTTCTTGACATCTTGACCGAGCTCGCTCGTCTAACTTACTCTAGTATTCTCTGTCCGCAGCACTTCAGCACGGCGGCGGTAGAATGAGCACGGCGAGAGCTTCGGCTCGAGTTAGTTTATTCCCTCTAGTATTCTCTGTCTGCGGCGATAGTGCGACTGAACGAGAGAATAGGAAGCGTGAGGAAAAACTCTGTCCGCAGCGCTTCTAGCACGGCGAGAGCTTCGGCTCGAGTTTGTTTATTCACTCTAGTACGTTATTCTCTGTCCGCGGCGATAGAGCGACTGAACGAGAGAATTGGAAGCGTGAGGAAAAACTCTGTCCGCGGCGCTTCTAGCACGGCGAGAGCTTCAGCTCAAGTTTGTTTATTCACTCTAGTATTCTCTGTCCGCGGCGACAGCGCGACTGAACGAGAGAATTGGAAGCGTGAGGAAAAACTCTGTCCGCGGCGCTTCTAGCACGGCGAGAGCTTCAGCTCGAGTTTGTTTATTCACTCTAGTATTCTCTGTCCGCGGCGACAGCGCGACTGAACGAGAGAATTGGAAGCGTGAGGAAAAACTCTGTCCGCGGCGCTTCTTCAGCACGGCGAGAGCTTCGGTTCGAGTTAGTTTATTCACTCTAGTATTCTCTGTCCGCGGCGATATCGCGACTGAACTAGAGAAGAGGAAGAGTGAGGAAAAACTCCGTCTGTCCGCGGCGCCTCCTCAGCGCGACGGTATAGTGACGAGAGCTTCGGCTCGAGTTCGCCTATTCACTCTAGTATTCTCTGTCCGCGGCTGTAGCGCGACGGAACGAGAGAAGAGTGAGGACAACTCTGCGGCAGCGGCAGAAGAAGAGCCGCGGCGGCGGCAGAGTGAAGAGAGCTTCGGCTTGAGTGCTCATGTCCTCTAACATTCTCTCTTTCCGCGGCGCTATTCAGCGCGGCGGAACAAGAGAGTCCTCGAAGAGAACAAGCCTGTAAGCTCTAGAAGTGGCGTTGCAGCGGCAACACACACACAAACACCTACAACACTCAACATAGACACACAGTATAAAGGATATATATAACGCCGGATGGCGCAGCAGGAACGCAGGTGGCTGAAGGCGGAGACTCGGAGGGAATCCGGCGTCCTCAGGGCTGCAGGAATGTTCCGCTGGTTGCTTTTCGACGGCGGTTTGCTTGATTCCGGAGGAGATAAAATCTGACACCTATGGTGAGTCAGGGTCTAATATAGCCTCCTGTATGCTATTTTTAGCCCCCTTTTTCGGTGGTCTCTCTGGAGCGCCCCCATTGGTTCGCTCCTCTCAGCCGCCTCACCATAGGTTCCTGCAGTTGCCGCGGCCCGGCCAATCAGAGCGCTCCTCGCGCCGGGCTATGGCCGTGCAGCTCACTGCGCTTTACATAGATACCTTTATTAATAAAGTTTTGCTTCACATTCTCGAGAAAATGAGTTTTTCCCATACGCAATACGAGGAACCTCTCTCGAAAGGGAACTATAAATTATGCATAATTACATGCAACGAATCCTAAGCCAAACCCAGTCCATGTTGTTAATTAATACTACCCAGTACTAAATGTATAATAACTGCACTGTAACAAAGAAACCCTAAAATAGTGACAAATTGAAATAATTGTTTGATGAAGGCTTTGAAGTTGGACAAAACAACTGTTTTTTTTATAGTTTGAAACTTACTTCTATATAAAATGTATTTATTTAAATCAAAATCAACCCCAAGACATAAATGTACTCTCATAGTTGAAGAAACACCCTTACATAGCTAATATATTCTTGTCTTGACAGAAAACGGATCTTAGGTCTATGTTGACTAGGTTATTATAATTTTAGTAACTTGCATAAGCTTATAAGCCTGAATCATGCTATGAACCCAATAGTCATGTCAATCACTTAAAATCTTCCCTTTGAAGAAAAAAGTAGTCATGACTCAATGTGTTTTAAATAACAGAAGAATTTCATTTAAACCATGGTTTAATTAAGAATGGATTTACTCATATAACAGTGTGTGAGGCACACTATTCCTTTACAACGAGCTAAACAGCTAACTTACTTGGTTTTCGTACCCTAATGATCGTTCAATAAAATACATCCGTGCCCCAATGGACAACTAGCTTATGTATATAGATAAAAATCAATAGATAATAAATAAACAAACATAATCTTACATAAATAACAACTCACCGTCTATGTCTGCTGTGTCTATTTCGGTTGCTATATTTCACTGAACACCTCCGAACAACAGCACCAACTGCGCACCTCTTCCGGGTCCTATAAATAAAGCGCTTGTCGTTGCATCATGGGTACTGTAGTTTTGTTGCACAGACTCAAATTTAGTCGTAAACCAGAAGCTTCATTGATATTTGTAAATACGGATGCAAATATAATCTAGCTAGTATATATTTTAATGTAAATAATTAAATAGTAATTTTATTTTAATTCAGTAATAAATAAAAAAATTAAACTGTAAAAAGGTTATAAAAAAAAAGTCCAAAATAAGATCCAAAATAAAATAAAAATCCTGCACACTTCTCAAACTTCACCAATAAATAGTGGATATTTATTGTAATGATGCAAGTTTGAGTACAGAATGTTTTTTTTTTCTTCATTTTTTTCTTTCTAATTTAATATGCAACTCAACGTCTATGTCTGCTGTGTCTATGGTCTATATCGGTTGCTATATTTCCCTGAACACGTCTGTACAACAGCAGTAACTGCGCACCTCTTCCAGGTCCTATATATAAAGCGCTGTCGTTGTATCATGGGTAGCGTTGTTGCGTTCACAAACTCGAAGGGTGCGTTCACACTTGTCATGTTTGGTTCAAATAAAACGAACCCTGGTGCGATAGTTAGTTTAGTGCGGTTCATTTGAACATATGTGAACGCCGCCATCCGAACTCTGTCGCACAGTTGAGAAATTACCGTATAGACCTGAGGAGACGCTCGCAGGCAATCTCTTACTGTCTATGAGACAGTCGGGGGGACGTGGAGACATAAAGTCTGATAAAGTCAAGGGGGAAGAATGGGGAGAAGCCCATAGTGAGCCAAAAGCAACGGGAGAAAATATTTAAACAACGTGATTCAGCTTTCACTTTCCACAACTACTTGAAGACCTACAGCTGTCCGACGGGATGCTCACGTCACATCTACGTCGTCAAGCTCAGTCTGAGCCTGCGCAGTTCGCTCAGCCATCAGGAAGTGAGTGCCCCTAGGTTGACTTCATTATTTCGCCGTAGACGTCAATGGGGTCGCTCTGTCCATTTCTTTTACTGTCTATGGCATAGACCGTAAAAAAATATGGACGACTCGACATCATCCGTTTCCGCTTGCCATATTTGAAGCTTTCAGGCGGCCTTGCACGGCGCGGACATCTTGGGACCGAGTCTGCGCAGTAGCGATTTCGGGACCGGAGTTGCGCAGTAGAGCGCAGGAAGTAGAGCAGGAAGTACAGTCGCGATATCAAAAGCCCGCCCAAACTCTCGCAGATGCAGAACAATTAATTATGTTGGTGTGAAATAAACAGTTATGGAAATGTAGAAATTAAAGCTAAAGCTCTAATCTGCTCCCAAAAATTTCGAAAAAAGTCCGTTAGTGACTCAGTGACAACTTCACTCAGAGAAGCAGTCAGTCTCAGCTGTCAATCATGACGTCACACCCCCCGTTTTAATAGCATCAAATAACTAACTCAAACTAAACTTATTTTTAAAACGAACACCTGAAATGAAATCATCGTGATGATAACTGCCTTCAGTGACATAAACTAACTTTGGGGGAAATTTTTTGAAGTGTAATTTTATTATTTAGTTTGCCTCGCGTCCATTAGAAATCACAGAGGGGCGGCTATACTGGGACCGGTCACCGAGGGGCGATCGAGGCGCGAAAGCTTCAGTAAATGAGAGGGAGACTGCAGGCTTGGTGAGCACAGACAAAAAATTCTAACAAGAGCAGCGTATCTGAGAGCGCAAGCAGAGTTCTCGCGCACGAGCAGGGAGATTCGCGCTCGCACATTACATTCCGCGCGCGAGCAGAGAGAGATTTGCGCTCGCGCATTATATTCCGCGCGAGAGCAGAGAGATTCGCGCTCGCGCACTATATTAATGTACTTTCGCGCTACAATAATGCGCTCTCGACATTTGACAGGGAAATGACGCCATAGTATTGTGGCAAGGGGGGCGTGGTTCAGCGAGGTCTGCAGCGGGAGAGAGAGCCGCGGGACGAGCGGTAAGTGAGTGGGTTGGAAGCAGATTAATAACACCTGTCTCTCGTTCCAGTAATGAGCGCGGAGAGGGTACAAAACATCGGTGGAACCGGAGATCGAGGAGAGAGAGAGTCGGACTGTTGGTGCGACACACACAAGAGACTGAGTTTAACCCGGAAGCCGGAAGTGCTGTGAACCGGAAGTGATTATTGAGTTTGACTGGCCCCACACGTTGAGTGTGTTATTGACTTTGCTATACTATAATAAAAGAGAAGCATCAACAGTCCAGCCGACCCCTGTGTCCTCTTCCTTCCTTACTATATCGAACTTACTACACTGGTGCCGAAACCCGGGAAGGAAGCAGGACAGCGCCGCCGCCATGACAACGCCAACGCCCTCCGCCACGGCGTTTGCGGACATCATCACCTCTCTCGCGGCCCTCCATCAGGAGCAACACCAATCCATGCTGGACCTGCGGGCAGACCAGGAGCGCCGCTTCGAGGCCATTGTCCGCGGCCAGCAAGAGGACCGCGAGAGGTTCCGGAGCTGGATAGACCGGGAGGTTCGCACCGAAGCCGCCGGGCTCGCCAGCGCACCGGTCCACGTGCCCCTACACAAGATGGGGCCACAGGACGATCCCGAGGCCTTCATCGACCTCTTTCAGAAGGCAGCGGAGGCCTGCGGGTGGCCCCGGGCACAGTGGCCGGTGCGCCTCATACCACTGCTCACTGGAGAAGCCCAGGCGGCCGCCCAACAACTGCCGGTGGCGAACCTCCTGAATTATGAAGACCTGAAGAGGGCCATCATCCAGCGGGTTCGCGACCCTTCGCGATGGCCCAACAGCTCCGGGACGCGTGCCGCAAATGGCTATTGGCCGGTGGAAGCGACGTGGACCACATCGTCGATCTGGTGGTACTGGAGCAGTTTATCGCTCGGCTACCCAAGAAGACCGCCGAGTGGGTCCAGTGCCACCGGCCCACGTCGCTGACGACGGCCATCAACCTGGCGGAGGACCATCTGGTGGCGTGCCCGGGGGTCGGCGAGCCCCTATTAACCTCTCCCTCTCTCTCTCCCCCCTCTGTCTCTCCTTCTCGCCCTGTCCCTCTCCCTAGGTCCCGCCCTCCAGGGCCCCCTCGCATTCCCCCCAGAGGCCGGGGTGGAATGGGCCCAGGGCAGTACGGGAGTTCGAGGGCCCCGCCCAGGGGGGCGGGGCTGCTGGGGTCGGGCGGGGATAACGGTTCCGGTTCCACCCCCCCTCCACGCTCATTTTCCAACCCACTCCCCGCCGCAGGGGCGGCGGGCAGGCCTGGGCTGGCCTGCTGGCGGTGCGGCGACCCGGACCATTTTGTGGACCGATGTCCGATGATGGACATCGGGACAATGATCCGGGTCCCGGACTTCCAGCGGACCACCCCTGATCAAGCAGGAGAGTACCAAATTCCTGTGAGTATCAAGGGGGGTACATATCAGGCCTTGGTGGATTCAGGATGTAACCAAACCTCGATCCATCAAAGCCTGATGCAGCCTGGGGCATTGGATACAAGCCGCATGGTTAAGGTGCGGTGTGTGCACGGGGATGTGGTGGAATATCCGGTTGTCCCAGTCACGATACAGTTTAGGGGAGAAAATCATAGTGTTGAGGTGGCGGTTAGTCCCCACCTCCGGCATCCGCTAATTCTGGGGACGAATTGGCCCGCCTTTCCGGCGTTATTGGGGTCGTTATGCGCGGATGCCGCTTGGGAGAACAAGGCTAGGAACGGGGCGGTGCGTGTGCAGGTTGGCGAGACTGATACGGGGCACTCGGGAACCGCTTCAGAGGAACCGAGCGGGGTCGAGAGACTGATTCTCTCGGACCGCGATGACTTCCCTCTGGAGCAGTCTCAAGACGAGACCCTAAAACATGCTTTCCAGCAGGTCCGCACTATCGACGGTCAGTCCCTCCAACCCGCATTGCCCGTCACGTATCCTTATTTTGCCATAATTAAGGACAGGTTGTATCGAGTGACCCAAGACGCTCAGACAAAAGTGGATACAACCCAGTTGTTAGTACCAAAGAGCCGCCGGGAAATGCTTTTCCAGGCGGCTCACTCTAACCCGATGGCGGGCCACCTGGGACAGGCGGCCACGCTGAATCGTTTAATGACCCGATTTTTTTGGCCAGGCATTCATGACAATGTGCGCAGGTGGTGCGCGTCTTGTCCTGAATGTCAGTTGGTGAATCCACTGGCCGCCCCAAAAGCGCCATTGCGCCCCCTTCCATTAATGCAGGTCCCCTTCGAGAGAATTGCGATGGACCTCATCGGGCCATTAGAGCGATCCGCACGCGGACATCGTTTTGCGCTAGTTATCGTGGACTACGCAACACGATATCCGGAAGCAGTGGCTCTCCGCAACATCTCTGCGAAGAGTGTTGCGGACACACTGTTTCGTTTAATCTCCCGAGTGGGGATTCCGAAAGAAATCCTCACTGATCAAGGCACGGCGTTTATGTCACGCACGTTAAGCGAATTGTACGGATTATTGGGCATTAAATCCATTCGGACAAGCATCTATCACCCACAAACAGACGGCTTGGTCGAACGATTTAATCGCACTCTTAAATCCATGATCCGTAAATTCGTACAGGAAGACGCCAAAAATTGGGATCGGTGGTTAGAACCCCTCTTATTTGCTGTGCGGGAGGTCCCGCAAGCCTCCACGGGGTTTTCCCCCTTCGAGCTTCTCTACGGACGGCAGCCCCGGGGGGTGCTGGACGTCCTACAAGAAACTTGGGAGGAGGGACCTTCTTTGGCCGAGAACGAAATTCAATATGTGCTGGACTTGCGAACAAAACTCCACACTTTGGGGCGGCTATCTAGGGAGAATTTGTTACAAGCCCAGGACCGCCAAAGCCGGTCGTATAACAGGGGTACGAGACTACGCAAATTCACACCGGGAGAGAAAGTGCTCGTATTACTCCCTACATCGAGCTCTAAATTAATGTCAAAGTGGCAGGGGCCGTTTGAGGTCGCACGACAGGTTGGAGACCTCGATTATGAAGTGATACGGTCCGATAGGAACGGGGCACGTCAAATATACCACCTCAATCTCCTGAAGAAATGGAATGAGGTGGAATCAGTGTTGTTGGCGACGGTGATCGGGGGAGAGGATGATCTCGGGCCAGAGGCGAGCATCAAAGCACAATCGGTCGTGCTGGCCCCTGGGGGAGATCACCTCTCACCGTCCCAACTCACTGATCTATCAAAACTACAGGCGGAATTCGCCGACGTGTTTTCGCCCCCACCGGGACGTACCAACTTAATCCAGCACCATATCGAGACCGAGCCGGGCGTGGTAGTTCGCAGCCGGCCGTATCGTTTACCTGAACACAAGAAAAAAGTAGTTCAGGAAGAATTAGGGGCAATGCTCGATATGGGAGTAATAGAGGAGTCCAACAGTGACTGGGCGAGCCCGATCGTTTTGGTCCCTAAGACCGACGGCTCGGTCAGGTTCTGTGTGGACTACCGCAAGGTGAACGCAGTGTCGAAATTCGGCGCGTATCCAATGCCGCGGGTTGACGAGTTGCTTGATCGGCTGGGCACGGCTCGATTTTATTCGACATTGGATTTAACGAAGGGCTATTGGCAGATCCCCTTGTCTCCATTGTCCAAAGAAAAGACAGCTTTCACCACGCCGTTTGGATTGCACCAATTCGTCACGCTTCCTTTCGGTTTGTTCGGGGCGCCCGCTACCTTTCAGCACCTCATGGACAGGATTTTGCGTCCCCATGCCGCATATGCTGCTGCCTATCTGGACGATATCGTGATTTACAGTCACGATTGGCAGCGGCATATGCAGCATGTTAGGGCGGTCTTGAGGTCGCTGAGGGGAGCGGGGCTCACGGCCAATCCGAAGAAGTGTGCAATTGGGCGGGTGGAGGTAAGGTATCTGGGCTTCCACTTGGGTCATGGACAGGTGCGTCCCCAAATTGATAAGACCGCCGCAATTGCAACCTGTCCGAGACCCAAGACCAAAAAGGAGGTAAGGCAGTTCTTGGGGCTGGCGGGATATTATTGACGGTTTATACCAAATTATTCGGACCTCACCAGCCCTCTGACTGACCTTACTAAAAAGGGGCTACCAGATACGGTCCAATGGACGGAGCCGTGCCAGCAGGCCTTCACCCGAGTTAAGGCTGCTCTATGTGGCGGGCCGCTTTTACACTCCCCTGACTTTTCTCTCCCTTTTCTGTTGCAGACTGACGCGTCGGACAGGGGGCTGGGCGCAGTCCTGGCCCAGGAGGTGGAGGGGGGAGAGCGGCCGGTGCTGTACATTAGCCGTAAGCTCTCAAAGAGAGAGGCTAAGTACAGCACCATCGAAAAGGAGTGCCTTGCCATCAGGTGGGCCGTTCTCACCCTCCGCTACTACCTTCTGGGGCGGGAGTTCACCCTCTGTTCGGACCACGCTCCTCTCCAATGGCTCCACCGCATGAAGGATACCAACGCGCGGATCACCCGTTGGTATCTAGCTCTTCAGCCTTTTAAGTTCCAGGTGGTCCACAGGCCGGGTGCTCAGATGGCTGTGGCCGACTTCCTCTCCAGAAATGGGGGGGGGGGGGGGGGGCTGCAGGCCGGACGGCTCCCCGGCCTGAGTCGGGCGGTGGGGGTATGTGGCAAGGGGGGCGTGGTTCAGCGAGGTCTGCAGCGGGAGAGAGAGCCGCGGGACGAGCGGTAAGTGAGTGGGTTGGAAGCAGATTAATAACACCTGTCTCTCGTTCCAGTAATGAGCGCGGAGAGGGTACAAAACATCGGTGGAACCGGAGATCGAGGAGAGAGAGAGTCGGACTGTTGGTGCGACACACACAAGAGACTGAGTTTAACCCGGAAGCCGGAAGTGCTGTGAACCGGAAGTGATTATTGAGTTTGACTGAAGGCACACGTTGAGTGTGTTATTGACTTTGCTATACTATAATAAAAGAGAAGCATCAACAGTCCAGCCGACCCCTGTGTCCTCTTCCTTCCTTACTATATCGAACTTACTACAAGTATGTTTATTGGTTTCAATAATTTTCAGATTTAATGTGTATCAAGACCGCTCTCAGCCTAACGTTACCTTCCAAATATCTAGACCTGCACTCCCGCGGGACCCAGCACAACCGAGTTCGGCGCGGGATAATATTTGATGGGTGAATGCGGATGCGGGCGGCAAGATATTCCCTGCGTCTCAATCGGCTCCCTAGTTCACTAGTCAGGGCACTGATCAGGACATAAGTCAATGGGCTGACTCCCTGATCAGTGCCCTGACAACTGAACTAGGGAGCCGATTGAGACGCACATTGTGTGCGAGTCGCGGGAAAATAAAATTATTTTGCATGACTCCCGCAAAGTGGAAATATCTAACAAAATAAATAACTATAAACAAATAAACCTTTATTTATAATAAAATAAAATCGATTCACACAGTGGCAAAATGTGTGCACCGCATAACTCAGGTGAATCACTTAATGCTACAGATATTAATAATAATAATAATAATAGATTTTATTTATAATGCACTTTTCATTCCGAAGAATCTCAAAGTGCAACGGGGGGGGGGGGGGGGGAGATAACAACAAAAAATGAATAACAAGTAAAAATATAGAATACTACAAACAATCAACCAACACAGAAAACAGAACAGAAACAGAGCTGATGGTGAACAGAAACAGAGCTGATGGTGAACAGAAACAGAGCTGATGGTGAACAGAAGCAGAGCTGATGGTGAACAGAAAACAGCTGATGGTGGAAGTCTCTGTTAGCTCCGCAGCACACTGTGGTCCACTCCATGTTTCAGATTTCTCCCAGCGGCAGTGTCCCGATGACATCGCCGAGGCACGACAGCTGAAGACCAGATGATGGGTCTTCTTCATGATGATTCAAACGATGGGGATCGCTGCAGCACCATGCAGGAGGCAGAACATTCCTCCGGGCACTTCTGTGGACACACCAGGGCCGGCGCAGATGTCCAAGCCGCTCCACGGCCGCAATGCAGGACGGAACAGCGGCGCAGCCGAGAAGCAGAACATCCCAACATCATGCCGGACGCCGACGACGAGAGCCCGGATGGCGCTAGCCCGGTGGAAACTTCAGCCACCATGCAGCTTAAGCCCAAGGGAGACCACCAGTGTGCACCCGCGCCGAGAAACATCAAATGTCCTCCAAACCAGAAACCAACCGCAGCAATTCAAACGTAAACATTAGAGAAGCGGTTGAAAATGGCGAAACGACGAACAACGACCTCTCAGTGGCTGCCAGCAATCAGCAACAGTCCCAATTGTAGCTCTGACTGTTAGACTAGTCTCAAACATAAGGAAATAAAATAAAATGTAAATCTAATAGTACATTAACATGATTTGTTGTGGGTGGAGAAGCGGCGAACAGACAACGCCAGCGTCCTCTCCCCCACGTTGCCTAGCAACCCCAAATCTATTATATATAGGCTATATAATGCATGGGTTTGTTTGTTTATTTGTATAGACTATTTGCTTGTTTAATATAAGGGTTAATGCAGCCTAGTAGATAGAAAAATTCAAAAATTTTTAATTTTAATAAGTAAGATATATAAGTATATCTTACTTATATTAGTAAGATAGTCAGATCCATGCGACCATCTGGGACATTTGATCATTTTGCCTGAAGCGTTGTTGTAAAAATCTACTCCTGAATCCTGATAATACAACCAAGTGTTTAGCTGATAACAGTACAGAATAATGTAAACCGGAAGTTCGTTACCGGCGAGTTCTACGTTGCCATAGCGATCATGGGAAAGGTCAGAGTTCGGGAAAGTTGTGGATAGAAAACCAAAATAAGTCCAAAATAAGATCCAAAATAAACATAAAATCCCTCACATTTCTCAAACTTCAAAACTTCGCAAATAAATACTAGGCATTTATTGTGATGATGCAAGTTTGAGTGCAGACGTTTTTATTTATTTTTGAATTTTTCTTCAAAACTTCCCAAATAAATAGGCATTTATTGTGATGATGCAAGTTTGAGTCCACACGTTTTTATTTATTTTTGAATTTTTCTATCTACTAGGCTGCATTAACCCTTATATTAAACAAGCAAATAGTCTATACAAATAAACAAACAAACCCATGCATTATATAGCCTATATATATTGCACACACACACACACACACACACACACACACACACACACACACACACACACACACACACATACACACACACACACACACTCATATATATTAATATATATATATATATATATATATATATATATATATATATATATATATATATATATATATATATATATATATATATATATATATATAATGTATGGGTTTGTTTGTTTATTTGTATAGGCTATTTGCTTGTTCATAAAATAAATAAATAAATGAACACGTTAACGATAGGAACGAAGCTATTGGCATTGAAGCATTAAAAGGAAATGACACTATTATTTAAATAATCATGACATCATAGCTGGATTATAAAACACTGAGAGGAGAGGGAAAGTGTGATCCAGACCGTTTGCAATAGTGCCATTTGTCGCATCAGTCGCTGGGATGGATATAATTTTTACACTCATCTGTGGACTGTTCATGGTCAGTCTGTCACTTTACGCAAAACCACTCACCACAGTCCAGTACCAGGTTTGTGGATTTTTATGCACGTTATGTCGGTAAAGAAAGCTGCTGTAAATTTAGGCAAAGGTGACTGCAATGGCAGGTTTGTTATTTTCGTCTGGTTTTTTGTTATATGCTATCGAAGAACTACATACAGCCTATAGCCTATAGCCTATACTAGCTTTTTTAATTGCACCGGATGACAGCAAAACATTTAAGCAAATGAACGGCAGTTGTTTCTTCGGTTAAATGTGCATGTTATCTTTCACGAAATCATTTGTTATTATTATTTTTATCGCAGTCCACAAAAACTCTGCCAGAAGAGAACAGGAGCCCGCGACCAGTGAGGAATGAAACCGAGGACGCGCGAGCGCTGAACAAATCGCGCGCAGCGAAAGAGCCGCAGGAGCTGGAAACGAGCGTCAAAGGCGCAAGACAGCGGCCGTCATCGGGAGATCAGTCTAATTCACGCAAAAAGCAACCCCCCAAAAATAGAGAAAAACGGAAAAACTGCTTTGGTTTCAAAATGGATAGAATAAGTGATGTAAGTGGAATGGGTTGTAAAAGTGACTGAGGAGCACAAGAGCACTATTGGCGCAGAAATAAATAAAATGCCTCGTGCAGAATGAACATAAATCAACAAATGAGTTGCTGAATCAGTGATGTCATGTATTGCAACAATGGGATATTTGGATACACTTTGAATCATTCCTAAATAATTAGGCCTACTGGTTAACTGTATTATATTATTAGGCCATATTGCAATGCAATTTGTAAATCTAACAATCATATTGAATTTAAGACAACAAAAATACACTGTGACTCACTCACAATTCTGTCTCATCACTGTGGATTAAACTGCTACAGGAATACGTGATTTCTGCCCTGTTGAATATTGAGTTGTTTAGAAACTGCATGCATAAGGCTTAAAGTCTGTCTAATGGCCTTGTTAGGCAGCGTCAAACTTTTCCAACAATTTTACAATGAGAACAAATGAGAATGATTTAAAGACTAAGGCGACATTTCTAGGAAGCTACTATTGTATTATACAGTTTTGATTGTTTTTTCCTATTTACTTCCTATTTGCTTTTTATAGAATACGTTTTGTCTCATAGTCTTATTTGTTGAAAAATAAACTATACTGATTTCCCTCCACTTTGCATACCATGAGTTTTGTAATGGAGATAGTCCTCTTTATTAAGATATGGAATTGATTATAAGGTAAATAGAGGATGGGTTATAGATGTGAATACATCTAAATACTAAAACATTATGTGCTCTTAATGGAGAACAGGCTTTAAACCTGTCCCCTGAAAGCCTGTGATCTTTGCACTTGACCACTGGAGTTTGGTCAAAATATTCTGAGACTTTCGTTGACTCAATGGGAAATACTAAACCAGTGCATGATTGTGGTTCTTCATTTGCAAACATTTTACAATATAGATTAGTATTGTAATTTCTGCAACAATAAAATGTGCAACACTTTATGTTTTAATACCAAATTATGTGTAACATTAATTTAACTTACAATGGAAAGTTTCCTAGACATGACATGAAATTGGTCTACATAATTTCCTAAACATGATAAATGCTGGGATACGATTAGCATCAAATACTGCTTAGAAGTGTGTATTAAAGTGTAATTTACTTTGTGTTTTTTTCCGACCTGGGAAAGTCTTGCACACTTAAATCCTGTTGCGTGAGACTACAAGTGTGAGTTATTTGGACAGGCCCAAAGTTATGCTCCAACCCTAATTGATTCCTGGTAAAAAAAAAAAAAAAATCTTGTGAGTCTTCACTCTAATTACTAGTTCGGGTTTGGCTGAAGGCTACAGTTTTTCTGGTCAGAACAATGATTCTCACTCAGGTTATAATCCAAATGAATGGTTTTATTAAATATGCAAATATGGATATTAGAATCATTTATAAACTGAACACAATGCTAATAAAGATTCTGGTGAAACAGAACACAATAATAATATCTATGATCATGAACTCGAATAAATCGGATTGGACATTCAGTATAATACCAAAAATGTGTGCGATAACATGAGTCCATGAGCTGTGCGTGTGAGCATGATGGCTGCTTCAGGTGTGCTCACACTCAGATGTAAACAACTTTATAGTGCATGCACGCTACCTGAGATGCAACCATGCATCGTGTTTATTAGTTATAAATATGACTAACACTGACAATATTGCCATAAATATGGACTGACAGTAATGTTACAGAAGTAGAATATATTTATGGAAACAACATTAACTGTACCGGTAATCCGTGTTTAATTCAGACGGAATAGCGTTAGTTGAGTGTACAATAATTAGGTGACGAGTTACGGTGTAATGCACGCACACGCACAGTCGATAACACCTCCACTGATTTGGACTAATACTCTATTTCCTCAAACTATATACAATCTTCAGCCGATCTCCTATTCCCATTATCACCCGTCTGCTCTCTTCTCCTAGCCTGGATGCCAGCCGAACTAAGCCCCACCCACAATTTTTTTAGGTCGGGCGGATCGGTCTGGACTCGATCCATAGAGGAGTAATTATCTCCGAAAATCATCAGGGCGGGCTTTGCACAATGATGGACAGATGATAAACAGTAATGTAATCATGCACGTCATCAAAGGGGCTTGGATTATATTTATTCGAATCCTGGAGAGCTTGTTTGTATCTTTATTCACCTTCACAATTTATGTGCTCACACTCAGATGTAAACAACTTTATAGTGCATACACGCTACCTGAGATGCAACCATGCATCGTGTTTATAAGGGTATAAATATGACTAAAACTGACAGTATTGACATAAATATGGACTGACAGTAATGTTACAGCAGTAGAATATAATTATGGAAACAACATTAACTGTAATCCGTGTTTAATACAGCGGAATAGCGTTAGTTGAGTGTTCAATAATGAGGTGACAAGTTACGGTGTAATGTTCGCACACGCACAATCGATAACACCTCCACTGATTTGGACTAATACTCTATTTCCTCAAACTATATACAATCTTCAGCCGAACTCCTATTAACATTATCACCCGTCTGCTCTCTTCTCCTAGCCTGGATGCCAGCCGAACTAAGCCCCGCCCACAATTTTTTTAGGTTGGGCAGTTCGGTCCGGACTCGATCCATAGAGGAGTAATTATCTCCGAAACAGAAACTGTTTGGACAAATGAAATCATCAGGGCGGGCAATGACGGACAGATGATAAACAGTAATGTAATCATGCACGTCATCAAAGGGGCTTGGATTATATTTGTTTGAATCCTAAACAGAGAGCTTGTGTGTACAGGTCCTTCTAAAAAAATTAGCATATGTGATAAAGTTCATTATTTTCCATAATGATACAAATTTAACTTTCATATATTTTAGATTCATTGCACACCAACTGAAATATTTCAGGTCTTTTATTGTTTTAATACTGATGATTTTGGATACAGCTCATGAAAACCCAAAATTCCTATCTCAAAAAATTAGCATATTTCATCCGACCAATAAAAAAGTGTTTTTAATACAAAAAAAGTCAACCTTCAAATAATTATGTTCAGTTATGCACTCAATACTTGGTCGGCAATCCTTCTGCAGAAAGGACTGCTACAATGCGGCGTGGCATGGAGGCAATCAGCCTGTGGCACTGCTGAGGTGTTATGGAGGCCCAGGATGCTTCGATAGCGGCCTTAAGCTCATCCAGAGTGTTGGGTCTTGCGTCTCTCAACTTTCTCTTCACAATATCCCACAGATTCTCTATGGGGTTCAGGTCAGGAGAGTTGGCAGGCCAATTGAGCACAGTAATACCATGGTCAGTAAACCATTTACCAGTGGTTTTGGCACTGTGAGCAGGTGCCAGGTCGTGCTGAAAAACGAAATCTTCATCTCCATAAAGCTTTTCAGCAGATGGAAGCATGAAGTGCTCCACAATCTCCTGATAGCTAGCTGCATTGACCCTGCCCTTGATAAAACACAGTGGACAAACACCAGCAGCTGGCATGGCACCCCATACCATCACTGACTGTGGGTACTTGACACTGGACTTCAGGCATTTTGGCATTTCCTTCTCCCCAGTCTTCCTCCAGACTCTGGCACCTTGATTTCCGAATGACATGCAAAATTTGAGCAACAGTCCAGTGCTGCTTCTCTGTAGCCCAGGTCAGGTGCGTCTGCCACTGTTTCTGGTTCAAAAGTGGTTTGACCTGGGGAATGCGGCACCTGTAGCCCATTTCCTGCACACGCCTGTGCACGGTGGCTCTGGATGTTTCTACTCCAGACTCAGTCCACCGCTTCCGCAGGTCCCCCAAGGTCTGGAATCGGTCCTTCTCCACAATCTTCCTCAGGGTCTGGTCACCTCTTCTCGTTGTGCAGCGCTTTTGCCACACTTTTTCCTTCCTATAGACTTCCCACTGAGGTGCCTTGATACAGCACTCTGGGAACAGCCTATTCGTTCAGAAATCTCTTTCTGTGTCTTACCCTCTCGCTTGAGAGTGTCAATGATGGCCTTCTGTACAAGGTCGGGTCACCAGTCTTACCCATGATTGCGGTTTTGAGTAATGAACCAGGCTGGGAGTTTTTAAAAGCCTCAGGAATCTTTTGCAGTTGTTTAGAGTTAATTAGTTGATTCAGATGATTAGGTTAATAGCTCGTTTAGAGAACCTTTTCATGGTATGCTAATTTTTTGGTTTTCATGAGCTGTGTGCAAAAATCATCAGTATTAAAACAATAAAAGACCTGAAATATTTCAGTTGGTGTGCAATGAACCTAAAATATATGAAAGTTTAATTTTCATAATTACATTATGGAAAATAATGAACTTTATCACAATATGCAATTTTTTTTAGAAGGACCTGTATATATATATATATATATATATATATATATATATATATATATATATATATATATATATATATATATATATATATATATATATATTTTTTTTTTTTTTTTTTTTTTTTTCTTTCAATTTGATATATTTTAAACATGTTGAACACTTGTCCCTTGGGTTCACTGTCATTTCCACACCTCTGCATTAAATGCAATCCCAGGTTCAGTGTTCCAGATTTGTGTACTCAGTAACCAAAGTAACTGACACTCCAGAGGAAACCACATGGCTGAATGAAAGAATGGTCCCAGCAGAGGTTAATAAATTGGAGATATATCAAGAAATATGAGAAATACGTATGTTTATTGTATATTATTTCTGAACTGCTCATAATTAATTCTGACGGAAACTTTTCTGAATTTTTACAATTTCATCAGGTGATATTTGAGATTATATGCTAACTCTAAAACGAACACTAACTGGCTAGTCAAACATGAGATATTAAAGGGAAAGGGGGAAAAATGTCATTTCCACAACCGTCTTTTCCACATCTGGTTTCCACAAATTTTTACTTTTTATTCATATTGTTATTTTTCCCTTTTCCATTACTTTAAGATTCTTCAGAATGAAAATTGCATTATAGATACAATTTATTATTATTATTATTATTATTATTATTATTATTATTGTTATTGTTGTATATTATCTGTCTCCATTAAAAGGTTGCTTGGCAAGGACATTGTCTGTGCTTAAAAGCAAAGTAGTTTGCCTGTAGTACTAAAAATATAGTGTAAACACACAAACTTTACATATGTAGGACTGGGCTACATATAATAATAAATTAAATTAGCTTAATGAGGAATTATATATAAACTCATCTGATCAAAACTCATCTGATCAGTTCGTTTTAAAGAACGATCAGTACAATCTCTTATAAACTCTCAAAGTTTTTATTCTTCCTACTAAATCTTCGGGAAGGTTACTCTTCTGGCCACAAAGAACAAACTTTCCGAGCTATTGGGATATTAGTTAAAGTATTCAAAGATACTTATGAGAGCTATAGGTCTGAACATTAAAGTGACTTATGTTTTGTGAGCAGCAACAATGACAATTAAACATGGATACAGTGGTTTTAATAATTTATACTACATACAACTAAATAAATAATACACGTATAGACAGAGTAATGACGAAAAGAAAAAGAGAAAGGAGAGAAAGGAGAGGGTACAGAATGGCGTTATTTCGCAAAAATTACTACAGAGGCCAGCAAAGAACAATATCACCTTAAACAGGGTTACTAGTCTTAAAACGCATCTAAATTTTGATGGAATTTATACTTGCATGGGTTGCTTTGTGTTGAGTATAAACAAATGCGTGTGAGTCCTTTCAGAGTGTTCTGTGAGCTGGAGCACTCTCTCTCTCAGTTCTCTCAAGTGATCGTGTCTCCATTCCGCGGGAAGTTTGAAGGTAGTTTGAGAGTGAATGTTGCCAAAAAGGAGAGGAAGTTGTGGAAGTTCCTTGACTGTTGAGATGGTGCTCAGTGCCTGCCCGCCTTTGTCCGAAAACTGAGTAGCGGAGCGCGCCGACTTCAATGGAAACAACCAACGTGACTGCACCGCCAAGCAAGGGCCGAAGCCGCATGGCGAGGGGCGAGCTGGGTTCAGAGGACGGGAGGAAAGGTCCAAGGATGAGTAGAGAAGAGCCCAAAGAAAAGTTTCATACTTTCTTTTAAGACAATTAATCCACACCTCTCCTGGGTTAGCTTGACCATTTCAGAGGGTGAATTCTGAGCGGGAAAGATTCTCTTTGTCTATGTTTACGGCCCACTTTGCATGTTTTATCAGATGTCGTAAAGGGTGTTGAGTTAATACCGTTTTACTCCCAAGTTCGCTAAACGTACTAATGATACATTTCATAATCCTATTCTGTGCATCATTGATTAGGACAAAGAGAGAGGAATATTTAGATATCAAACACGTTATGGCTGGGAGATATTAAAGCAGATATTTTTTTTTTACACAGCAATACAAGCATTTAAAATGAACATTGCATGACATAGGGAGCATCCATACACACAGGGATATATCATATACATTCTGGAATAGTTGAATTGAAGGCTGCATAAGGAAAGTATGTGTTTGTGTCTGTGTGTGTAAGTGTATGTGTATTGGAAAGACTCATGTCCCTCGCTGTCTGAGAGAGAGGGTCATGGAACCAGATTAGAATCTGATTAAAGTGGTCAGAGACCTCCAAAGATGTTGCATGTTCTACTTCAGCTGTGTCACAAAACCTTTAAAGATGTCAACTCCCCCAGACTCATCGGCATCGGGCCCCTAATTTATATGCGACTAAAAGCTATCCATCACAAACGTCAGAATTGACTCATCTTTGATCCTGGTGAAAGAGACTCCAGACGCTACACATATAATGTCATAGAGATTGTTTGGTAACACTTTACTTGAAGGGGTGTGCATAAGACTGAGCCAGCCAGAAAATATGAACTTAGAAACTTTCTTTTCTATAGGCTCCAGCAGCTGCAGTCACGGTGTAAAGTGAAAGCACACTTTTGATGGACAAAATAAATATAATGTCACACAAAAAGCGCTCAAAATGCACACAAGAAGCAAGTGTGGTGTGTTTTAACAGTAACTGGAGTATGTCTTTAAAGAAAACAGAGAATAAAAAATATCTGTAGAAGATTTAGCCTACCTTTAAACTTGTTTTAATTATTCATTTTGGGTGAAAGTATGGTTATGATTATAAAAATTAAAGTGTCAGAAGATTTGGCACAGAATCCTGCAGTGTGACTTCTCCTACGACAACAGTCAAATATCTCGGTTTTTCAAGACAAACTATGACCAAAACAAGAGCTAGAAATTTATTTGTAGCCAGCATTTCAGTCCCGCGTGTAATGCAGCTCACTGTCACACAACACGATGATATAAAGCTCCGGGTGAGTTTTCTTGCGCGCGTCCGTTTTTAGCGCGCCTTAACTATCGTGCAGTCTGACATTAATGACAACTGAGCCAGTGTGACATGGCTTACATCTGGGATCATGTTCGTACAGTCTGACAAGGGACATTCACAAAGGATTTTGAAAAATCGCACAGTGTGCAGGACCCATTACTGTGAAGTTTCTTTAACAGGAGTAAGCATCCTCTCATGTATGTAATACCTTGCGCAAACAGAACAAAAAACATTTGTGTTAGTGGACCGTTCTGTTCATTGATTTGTTATATTTCAATAAAACACACATTTTGAAATATATATTTGTAGCATGTTTAAAAAAAAAGAAAAAAAATGATCTTGCACTTAACCACACCCTTGTTGGTGCTTAATTTTTTAATTCAAGCGTACATCAACTTTTTAATGCGGGAGTGTTTCTGCAAATGGCTGGAGGAAAATATTCATGAAAGAAGATACAGCATGACGTGGGCAATAATTCAGAAGAACTTTATGATGAGTGCGCTTAATTTGTTTTTGATGATCGTTGTTCTTTCTTTCTCTGTTGTCAGTTCTCCTTTACATTACGTTTGTCAATATTGGCTAACGATATTAATAAAAATAAATCATAACAGTTAACGTTGCAGTTAAATCATTGCAGTTAAATCGAACTGCTCAAAATGTGTTTGGAAGACGTGCATATGACTTCTGTTGCATTGTAAGATTTATTACTCGACTCTCCATCTTTAACCTTACTGTAACTGAAGGCATCTGAGAATTCTTATTAACGTTAATGTTACAAAGGGCAGCTGCAGCACACACATTTTTTTCAATATGAAATGTTAAAGGATTATAATTGTATTTTAGATTGCTTTATGGAAAGTTTTGAATAGATAGTGTTTATTCATAATTTCAAAGCTGTGCTACAGTAACGTTATATAAACTAAAAGTTTAATTATTCTCTCATTAATTTGTCTTTATTAACCTGATCATTCACATTGTGTTTTTTTGTTTTTGTTTTTTAAAATACAGATCTACACTGAGCGCACATTGGTCCCCAGGACGACTCGTACTACTGGTGTGTCTGAGTGTGCCTGCACTTTCAATAGACCAGGTATTTTGAAAACTCGTCTCCATAGGGTCCAAACAAATTCTTGTCCTCCCAGTTCAGAGCTAAGCTGAATATTATTAAAATAACTTGGTTGTTTTTAGACTTTACCGTTAAGATATTTTTTTTCCAACTCCCTCAGGTGTCCTCCTAAGGATCACTCATGTGGACCTCAAAACAACAAAATGGGGAACCAGCTGGGGAAAACCAGGTAGCTGCTGGTAGAGGTGTTAGTGAGGCCAGCAGGGGGTGCTCACCCTGTGGTCTGTGTGGGTCCTAACACCCCAGTATAGGGATGGGGACACTATGCTGTCAAAGAGCACCGTCCTTCGGATGAGACGTTAAACCGAGATCCCGACTCTCTGTGGTCATTAAAAATCCCAGGATGTCCTTCGATAAAGAGTAGGGCTGTAGCCCCGGCATCCTGGCCAAATTTGTCCAATGGCCCTTGTCCATCATGGCCTCCTAATAATCCCCATATCCAGATTGGCTTCATCACTCTGTCTCCTCTCCACCATAAGCTGGTGTGTGGTGAGCGTTTTGGCGCAATATGGCTGCAGGGTAGTGTGCTCTTGTAGATGTTGCGGGGGTCGAGTCGAACGTACACTTTCTGGGTTTGCGTCCAGCAATTTGTGATCAGGAGTCCCGGTTGGTCTCTCAGTACAATGCCTGAGGCAAAAGCGAAGGCTGGTTTTAAAAGTCTATGGAGCTCATCGAGGTACTGGAATGTGGTGTAAGCGGTGACAAGGTTGGTGTCTCCGGGTTGGTACAGCAAGTGACGTGGCAGAGTCATCTGCCTTCCAGTCATGATTAAGAAAGGGGACACTCGTGTCGATCATGTTGGTAGCTCCGAGAGCCATCAGAACGAGGGGGAGGGAAGTGAATGCCTCTGTCTGAGTTGACTCTCAGTGTTAAACCGAACAGGGAGAAGATGTGGTTCATCAGGAGGTATGCCGTGATCTGGGCAGTGTCGTTGGGTGCTGGCAGACACTCTACCCACTTGGTAAACTGGCACACCACCGTGAGAAAGTACTTGTTGCCTTTTGTGGACCTGGGCAGGGGTCCTACCCAGTCAATTTGTAGGTCTGACCACGGGAACATGATCCATCTGCGCTGCAGTGGGGCTCTGTGGTTCGGGTATGGTGGTTGGAACTGGCAGCAAACCAGGAATTCTCTGATATACTCTGCCACATCTTGTTGCATCCCAGGCCAATATGCCACCTGTTTTAGTGTGTCATATGTGGCTCTGGTGCCGTGGTGTCCAGCACATGCGTGCGTGTACATTAGCATGACCCCCTTTGCGACCGTGGCACCATAAGTCGTGGCGCTGTGCTGCTATCAGGTGCAAACCAGAGAATGTTGTCCTGTACACGCATCATGTGTTTGGAGTTATGTAGATGTCTGAGGCATGAGTCATCAGTGAGCTCAGAGTCAGTGATACGGTGGTTGGAGGGGTCAGAGAGGTGGTCAAGAATTGTCTTTATTGCAGTGTCAGAGGCTTGCATATCCGCAATGTAGTTGTTGGAAATCTGCAGAGTTAGCGTTAGCGGCTGCGAGGCTGGCATTGTAGCCAGTGGCGATCGCTTGCTACGGGTTAGCACTGCAACATTGAGGTTGGATGTGGGGTTTGGGGGTGCCCACATGTCGCCGTGTAGTACGCCAGTCTAGGCAAGGGCGTCAGATTGGTCATTTAAGTCGTTGTCACGACCTGGTAGCTTAGAGTGGCCTTTTACCTTCTTCCAGTAGACTGTTAGGTCATGTGTTGTCGTGATGTTGTCACATTCCTGGAACTGGTGTTGGTGTTTGACTGGCTTGTTGTTAGCGGTCTTGAAACCATTTTCTTTCCAGCTTGGAAGGTGGCACATGGAACTGAGTCTGGCATAGTTAGAGTCGGAGCAGATGAGCAATTCCCTAATGTCATGAGCTGATGCGATCTGAAGGGCTATGAGAATGGCTGCTATCTTTGCATATTGCGATGACTGGGGGCCCAACTTAAAGTGTTGTGTGGGGCACAGCTGATCGTTTACCCACAGTACTCCTGCACCTGCCTTGAGGATGCCGTCGTGGTTGTAGAAGCACCCATCGACGTAGGCCGTGGGCATGCCTTGGCACGCATTTGGTTCAAAGTATCTTTGACAGGTCAGATGTTGTTGTTGGGGTTCTTGTGCATTCACTGCAGCAGCAGGCATGTTATCAGAGCAGTTTTGGCATGCAGCCAGGCCATTGCCTAGAGCAGACTTGTGATTCTGTGCATAATGTGCCTCAATTTTGCGTCCCTGGAGGGCCATCAACCACGTGGCTATGCGTGAATTGGTGACCACGCTGGTCACCTACGGGCTGGTGGCAGGTCTCTATGATAACTTTCTTTGCCCCAATGTAGTTAGAGAATCGCTGAATGGCCCACACTGTGCAGAACAGAGCTTTTTCACAGTCTGAAAATTTGCATTCAGGTGGGAGAAGCGTTTTGCTGGCATATGCAACCACCTTCTTGTCCTGGTCATGTTGTTGATATAGGCCAGCACTGAGACATTGGTTGGAAAACCCAGCTTCCAGGTAGAATTCCTTCTGTGGATCGGGGTAAGCAAGGCATGGGGCTGTGCATAAATGTCTTTTTAGTGCAGTCATGGCGTGTTCTTGAGCTTCTGACCAGACAAAAGGGAAGTCTTTCTTTAGCAGGGCTGTTAGAGGTCTAGCAATGTCTGAGTAGTTTTCGATGAACTGTCGGGAGTAATTGCATACCCCCAGAAAACTGTGCAGCTCAGAGACGTTAGTACATTTACATTTACATTTATGCATTTAGCAGACGCTTTTATCCAAAGCGACTTACAACTCAGGAGTACAGGAAGCGATCCGTCAAGAAGAGGCAAAGAAACGCAAAAAGTGACCCAAATACCAAGATTTGTACACTACTCAGAGTAGCAAAAACCAGAGAAGGGAAGAAGAAAAGAGAAATAGAGGGGAGATTTTTTCATTTTTTTTTAAATGTATGATTAAGTGCTCATGGAAGAGATGAGTGTTTACCTGTCTTTTGAATGAAGCGAGTGATTCTGTCATGCGTATGGAGGATGGAAGATCGTTCCACCAACCAGGAACAATGAAAGAAAAAGTCCTGGAGAGGGATTTCATGCCTCTCTGTGATGTTACCACAAGCCTTCGCTCATTTGCGGAGCGAAGGCTTCTGGTGGGGGTGTAGACTCGTAGGAGTGAGTCGAAGTATGCGGGTGCTGAGCTTGTGGAAGATCCATAAGCAAGAGTCAGAGCTTTGAATTTGATCAGGGCAGCAAGTGGTAGCCAATGCAGAGAGATGAATAGAGGTGTCAAATGAGCCATTTTGAGCCATTGAATACAAGGCGTGCCGCAGCGTTCTGGATCATTTGCAGCGGTTTAATTGCACAAGATGGAAGTCCAGCCAGATCCGCATTGCAATAGTCAAGTCTAGAAATTACTAGAGCTTGGACAAGAAGCTGTGTTGCATGCTCCGTAAGGAACGGTCTAATTTTCCTGATGTTGTGCAACGCAAACCTGCATGACTGTCTTTGAGATGTGGTCTTTGAAGGACAGCTGGTCATCAAAGATTACTCCAAGATTTCTGACCGACCCTGAAGGGGTAATCAATGATGAACCTAGCTGGATGGTAAAATCGTGTTGTATGGTCGGATTAGCAGGGAAAACAAGCAGCTCAGTCTTTGCTAGATTGAGCTGCAGGTGATGTTTTTTCATCCATGCTACTGTGGGATCATCTGGTTGAAATGAGAGGTAAAGCTGTGTGTCATCAGCATAGCAATGATATGACCCAGCCAACACACCCATGTGGGGCCCAAAGGGGTTGCACATGGGCTGATATCTGGGGCCCACCTGGGCTACCCAACTGGGACCCAGCTAATTTTGTCCTCAGTTTCCATGGAGGCCCTACATGGGTTAGCCCAGATGGGTTGATGATGGGTCTCTTGATGGACTCATACCAGGCCGATATGGGTAACCCAGGTCGCACCCATTTGGGGCGTACACGGGTCTGCCCATACGGGTTAATGATGGGTCTCTTTATGGGCTCATACCAGGCTGATATGGGTAACCCAGGTCACACCCATTTGGGGCCTACATGGGTCTGCCCATATGGGTTAATGACTGGACCCAGATAGGTTTTATGTAGGGCTCTTATGGGCTACAACAGGTATATATAGATGGGCTAGCATAGTTTCTGTATGAGTTATCTTATAGTGAACCCCGTAATACAAACATTACAGGTAATCCTCTGAACCAGTTTTTTTCAAATCTGTCCTAGAGGACCACCAGTCCTGCAAATTTTGTATGTCTCCCTTATTCGACACACCAATTTAGTTCTTGCAGTCTCTACTAATGAGCTGATGAGTTGAATCAGGTGTGATAAATGGAGACACAGGGCTGATGGTCCTTCAGGACAGGTTTGAAAACCACTGCTCTAAACTACACTAAAATGTTAAAGTTAATCAACAGAAACCAGTAGCTCATGCTATACTTTATCATGCAAGGGTTATTTAGAATAATTTGAAAATGACTAAATTACAGTTACAACTTTATTTGACAAAAGTACCACAAAAAAAAAGTAGAGCTCCTGACAGACATAATTTGACAAAACTTGTATTGTTTATATATGTACATCTGTACACTTAAAGTTTATGGATTTCACAAACAAAAAGATAAAAACAGTGCAGCTCCTCACTCACTCCACCATAATCGCTCGCCCAAAAGCCCTTTGAAAAAAATTCAAAATAATCAACCATTGTGTCACTTTTTTTTTAAATTCTCTTTTTCACATTTAAAGCTTTTTGGTGCCCCACATCCAGTTGATCTTGATGACATGGTCTGTAGGGTCAGACAAAAACAGATGGCGACGAAACGACACAAACTGCAAAAGGTGAAGATTTAAGTGCCCACTTAATAAGAATCACAAGTGGATGTATTGTTAAAAAATAAAAATAAATAAATTTGGTTATGATTATGGTTTCAAACCTGTCTTGGCGTACCACCAGCCCTGCAGATTTTGTACGTTTCACTATATCTGACACACCCAGGTTTTGAAATCTCTACTAATGAGCTCATGAGTTGAATCAGGTGTGATTGATGATGGAGACATACAAAATGTGTTAAGACCATGACCATGGTGTATTATAGAGAGGTAAATGCATCAGCTATTGATATCAAGAGGATTTAGAATTTATGTATAAAATTATTATTATTATTAGAGTAGGCCTACTTTTATTATTAAATTGATATTACATTAATTTGCCCCCTCCCCCCAACAATAATGCATAATCGACACACTGCATAATAAAATAATAGATAGATTACTCCTCACTATTTAAAAACATTTAGCCCGATTAAACAAGGAATTATAGGTCTATAATTATATGATTATAATGTCAGAACACTGCAGAGCAGTTTTATCTAAAAACAACTTGTTTAACACAAAATGGGCCTACTTCTCTTCTATTTTTTTCTCACAATATGGACCAAAATAGAAATATTAAGAAAATAAATAAGAAAGAAATAGGCTACGTTATCAGTATGTTGAATTACATTTATCTCTCGTTGTCTGAGAATATGTACCGAAAGCTTGTCAGATTTTACTTTCACTTTCTGTAGTGAATAATTGACTGGGTTTGAGACTGCGTTTAAACTGCGCATTGCGTGATATCCACTGACTCCCGTTCATGAAGAAAAAGAACACATTGCAACATGACATTGTGTCAAGATGGACAACGGTTCCCACTTTCCGTCATAAGATTAAGTAGGCCTAGGCTAAATATTAATTAATATTAAAAAAAATAAAAATAAAATGTGAAAGTAAAACAAGTAGGCTAAATTAATGATCAACTAGCTAAATGAATAAGATGCACTGGATATATACAACACAAGCTGGAGGCACAACAGTTTACTTAATTTCTGCTATTTGATAGCTGCCTACATAATTAAAGATCTCCCTCTTTTCGTTTTCTTCCTTAATGCTTTAAAAAATTAAATGGTTGAACTTCTGCTTTCGCGCAGGCGCAGTGAGGGGAAATAGGGCAATCAGTTCGTGGCTTTGCTTCAACTGTGCGATAACCTCACGAGGGGCGAGCAGAATTTCTGACATGCCAGAAATTTATCCGACCATCCGATTCCCGATCGTGAGAGGTTTGTCGCCCCTCGTTTCCCCCTGTACACTGCACAAACATCTCGCGACAAACGACGCACGATAAATCTGAAAATCGGCCCGACCCAAAAAAGAGTCGCACGAGTCAGAATTCGACTCGAAATCGGACGAAAATCGCACAGTGTATGCCCGGCTTAACCCTGCAGAAGACATTCCAACTTATTTGGAACATTATTCTAAAGCCATTACGATTAGTGGATCTGTGCCTAAATAAAATTTATAAAAAATTAATTCAGAATTAAACATTTGAGAAAGAAAATATTTCACTTAATGTGTACACTTTTATAATAAAAGCTAAAATGGTCCATGTATGGCACTGCTCTGTGATCACAAAATAAACCAAATAAAATTGCTTTTGTGTTGGAATTTTTAAATTTTGATTAGATTAAAGTCACATTAATTGTGTTCAAGTGTCAAAATAACAATACATTTTTTTCAAGGGTGCATATTTGTGTGCTATCTACCCATGTAATCAACCTTTGGAATTGACTGTGTTTGCACTTGTCTTGACTGTGAATGAATTAGACCACTGAATAGCCCATTTTCCACCCATGTTCTCACTTCCCATTAGTCAACCAACTAGGTCCCACATGAGGAGCCCAGCTGGGTTTGCCCAGTTCACCCAAGTGGGCCCCAGATAAGATGCCCATTTTGAGCCCATGCCCACTCTGTACCCCTGTAGCCCATGTTTAATCCACGTGGGCCCCACATACACGTGTTGGCTGGGGAGAGGCCATGTGCCTGAATGATGGGTCCCAATGATGTAGTGTAAATGGAGAAGAGGAGGCTTAATGTTTTGAATGGCATGAATATGGTTTGACTGAGGTTCAATGCCTTGGGATCCAATGAGCAGGCCTACTTAGTTGACCTTGGTCCGGCACCACTGTCCTTTGTGGAGGGCGATCTTGACACCAGCCACAGATAGTTGGTTCAAAACATAGTCTATTTCTTTCAGGGGGTCGGCCACCGTTGTGCTTTTCATGAGAACGTTGTCTATATAGATCAGCTTGCCTCTTACTCTGGAATCTGGGCAGGCTTTATTCAGAAAGATTTTGAACTTAGCTGGTGAGTTGGCATAGCTGAACGGACACCTGTTGAAGGTGAATTGTCGGTTGCCGAATGTGAATGCAAGCTTCTGGGTGTACCGGAATGATCCAGAATCCGGAGGCCACATCAAGTGTAGAGAAGATTGTGGCTCCCCTAATTAGGGGTATTTCTTGTTCTAGCTGGGTCATAAGCCACCTTGACAGCAACACCTGTTGATTCAATCTCCAATAGTCTATGGTGGGTCGCCATTTGCCGTTAGGTTTGAGGACGGGCCATATCGGGGCAGAGTAGGTGCTGTTACATGGATGGATGACACCTTTCTCAAGCATGGATTTGATGATCTCCTGCACTGGTTCATATGAGGCGATGGGGATCTTGTACTGCTTGACAAAAGTGAAAGGCTCATCAGGGTGCGTTGGGATGTGCACCGTGTGGAGTTTGGTGAGACCGCAGTCTCTGGCCAACCGAGTCTTTGGCAAAGGATTCTTTGAACTTGAGTCTTTGACGGTATGTCTTGTTCTGGATGACATCTCGTAGATCACGATCACGTAGGATTTGCTGCACTTGAGACTCAAAACCTGGGTACGGTTCCTCTGTCTGAGTGTCATCAGTCAGGTTGGTATGGAGAGTTGTAACAGGTTCGTCAGTCTCAACGACAGGCTGATGGGAGACTGTGTATACAGCGAGGTGACTGTCCTCAGTCAGCTCCGTTCGGCACACCTGGTCTTTGGTCAGATGTGACCCATTATTTCCCTTGCATGACAGATGTGATTGCAAAAAATTTGAAGGGTGCAGTGAACACTGTGTTGTCTGTACTCCCTTCGGGTATCAGGGCAGGTGGAATGTGCCCAATGATGGGTAGCACAATTTCAAAGTCATAAAAGTCATGGCTCACTAGCCATCCCAGCCGGTAGGTCTTGGTAATGTTGATGTCAGTTGCTCTGCTGTGTTGTTGTTGAAAAGGATGTAGACTACACGAGATGACACTTCAGTGAGGGGGATAGCTTCAAGTGGCTTTGAGTTCCACACATTCAGCTGAGGGTTGGAAGAAACCCAGCGTTTGGTTCAAGGTTTGACCACGTTGCATGTTGACCCGAACAGCGACCCCTTAGGGCCGGTATCACCATTAGAGGCTGGTATCACCATTCCCTGTTCGTTGACAAGGGTGCAGACCTCTGGATTGGTCTGTCCTGACATGAGGTTTTCATGACTGATGGAAATGTGTGGCTGTGAAGACAATGGGGCCCATACAATGTCGTTAAACATGTCTACATGAGCCCTGAGGCAAATTAAAATGTCTGCTCTGATGTAAACATCGTAGGGTGGGTCCGGAAGGACCAGGAAATAATTGGTCAGGCACCGGTGATTCCATGTCAAGTGCAATGCACAGATTCCTCTGGCAGACACCATAGAGAAGGGTGTGAGTTCAAAGGGAAACGGGTGTGCTTGCTGGCATAAGGAAGGTCTGGTGTGTTCTTACTGATTGCATTGAACAGTGAGATACTAATGGCTGAGTTGTCTGCCCATAGTGCTAGGATAATTGTTCGTTGTGTTGATATCATTCAACTGCAGGTCAGTCATGACCTTGGGGCTCTATGTATCAGAGTCTATGGTGAGCTGAAATGTGCAGAGTAGCGAACTTGAAACTTGCTCTGGGCCTTGGACTGTGTTCTCATGGCTGGCTGCAGGAGTTTCTGTGACCTCTGTGACTTGACAGTCTGGCTCTGTGGGAGTTTCCGTGACCTTTGTGACCTGACCGTCTTGCTCAGATGGCCTGTGGATCTAGAGGGGAAGAGGTTCTCACACTTGAGCCCAGAATTTCAGCAGTCTGAAGTCCAGTAAGGGTTCAAAGCGGTCCAGCAGGTCTTTGCCGATGAGAAACAGATAAGTGTTCATAGGTGACACATAGATGGGATGTACAAGACTCATGGGCCCAATTGCCAGGTGAATGGGAGCTACGGTTTTGAGATGGATGTCGTTTTGGCTGTACGACTGCACATTCAGCTTACACATGTGCAGGTTAAGAGTGTGATTCTGTCTCTGTGTTTCAAATTTGAGTTTGTCAAACAGTTGGGTAGATATCAACGTGAGGTCGGAGCCGGTGTTAACAAGGGTTTCGAGTCTCAGTTTATTTTCCAAGGTGATGGTTAGGTAGAGTTTCCCTTCTCGATCAGGTTCCTTAGGAGTCTGGGTGTTGGGACATGTGTGTTGATCAGTGAGCAGTCGGCATATGTCTTCTGTGTCTCATTGTGAGGGCAGATAACCAAAACAGCACTTTCATGTCTCTTGGTGTGTGGAGTGATGCTGTCTCGGTCAGAAGGTGTTGTCGTCAGTGGGAGTGAGTGGGTGCTGCTGACGTGGGATGCAAAAGCTAGTTCAATAGTCTGTGGTTGGAAAACAGTGTTCTGGGTGTTTGGTTCAGATGCAGAAAGGTCGGGAAGGTTGATTTCAGGTGTTAGGTCTAGTCATGCGGTGTCTGGTTCATCCTTTTTGTCTTCCTTGTGAGGTTTCTTTTGGAACAGCTCTTTCAGTGCCTTCAGCAGCTCTGCAGCTTCGGAGTTGGCCGCAATTTCCTTGTTAGGCGTGGGCTCCAGTCTAAGCTTACCAGCATCATGTCGAGAGTGGCCCCTCTGTTGGCTTCCTGGGCTTGGCGTTCTGGGAGATCGGGTTTGGCTCCTTCTGGGTTGCCGGCCGGCTTCACATGGGCCCCCCTCCCCCTTTTGGTTGTGATAGGGGCAAGGCTGGTCCCAGGGTCTCCCAGAGCGATCGTTCTGGTACTTTGGATGGGCCTCACCACGATCATGCTGCCCTCTGCTGGCTTGGAATGGTTTAGACTCTCTGTTGACGGGTCTGTAACTGTGGTTCTGTTGGGCACCCTCTAGGGTCAGGTTGGGTGTTTTACAGTCTTTTCAGAAATGGTCTTTTGCTTGGTGTAAGCCTTGTGGGCCAGATCTTGTAATTGTTGGGTGGTCATGTTGCGTGGGCAAGCCAGAACTCCCAGATGGTGACTAATTGTGGGGTGAAGGTTTCGGAGGAACAGGGTTCTGAAGTTGACGTCTTCCTCCATGCCTGGTTCGTTTCATGCTCCGAAGTAGGCATGTTGCAGTTGGTTATAAAAGTTCTGTTAGGTTTCAAGTCGATTTTGCCTGAGGTCAATAGCAGTGATGAGCCCCTGGTCTGATTCTGGATCAGAGTATTGTTACGTCCAAGGATGTATATTTATTTATTGCAGTGTGTCATGCATTTGTGCATGTGCTTGGGTGTCTTGCTCTCTTTAGGCTTGTTCGACTTCACCTAGCGATGCGCAGACCGATCGGCGGCTGACTTGAAGCAGTGCATGCCGGTTAGAAATTTTGTCCGACTTGAGGCAGCGCTGACGGCACGTGACTGTGACGTATGTCAACAAAGTACCGCGAGAGCGATTCGAGAGCAGCTGGCTGATGCAGCCAGTGCAGATTCTCAAGGGGGACTGCAGGAGGCTGCTCGAGCTCTCATGACGACACAGCTGATCCACGATTGGCCGATTCACCGCATGACAGCGATCACGTGCGTTTCGTGTTTATTCTAAAACCTTATGTTATGCTAATGCTCACAAATAATTTATTTATAACAGTACAACCTCTTTTCATTTAGTCGCGGTGTTATATTGTCATGTTTATCAAACTGAAACTGATAGTGTATGTTTATATTTTGAACTTTAATCTTGTCCAAATAGACGCTTTATTAAACAGTACATAAAGTATTGGATGAAAATATCATTTGAAACATCTGTGTATTTGAGAAATACTGCATTTATTTAACTTCAGCTGTGATACAGTTTGCAAAAGCAGTGCAAGCGTCACCACGGGAAGCAGAAAGTGTCCGACTTCACGTCTTCGTTTGCAACTCCTCCCCGACTGCACTCGGCTACTCTCGCCGATCGCATGCATCCAGCCACAGCCGATGTCGAACACACCTTTTGTCTCGTTCTCTCTCTCATCATTCCAACAGGTATAACGACCAGCTGCATACAATCTAGTGATGCTTGACGTGATTGGAGAATGAAAGGGAGGAGCCGAGATATAAGAAGAAGTGTATCAATTGAGAAGGAGACAGAGACTTCCTTTTGCCAGGATAAATTCTTCCTCCTGTCTGCCCAGATTCTGTTGTTGCTTTGTTTCTGATTGAGTGAGCTCAGAATCTTGTTGTGAGTTCTTTAGTGGAAAGAGAACTAACGTGTTATTGTTGACTTAATTACTTTTATGTCTTATGTTAAGTATGTTTGTATATGTCTCTTTAATTCATTTGTAATTTGGGGATTGTAGGGGGAGGGTGCCATTTATGTTTGACTTCTCCTTTCTCATGTTTATGGGTAGGTAGGGAGTAAGGGAAGTTTGATGTCTTTTATTTCTATGATCTTTCTCTAGGTTATATATTGATATTCTTGGGTTAGTTATCTTATGTTTTGTTTGTTATTTTGGCCTAGCTCCCCCCTGAAGTATTATCCCCTGTATTTGATTATTTGATATTCTTTAAACTGTATTTCTGTACCCCTTTGATGGGATTCATTATTATACTTTTTTTTTTCAAATTAAAAGAGATTAATTTATTTATAATTTATCTTGGTTCTCTCTCCAAGATTTCTTTTCATTAATTAACTTTAACTTTTACTTTTGTTTCATTGTTACTGACTACCGACCCTAGACAGGTGGTTATGTAACAATTGGGGGCTCGTCCGGGATGTTTGCCTATGTGCAAACATTCAGCAGTGTGAGTGCCCATGATCACCAACAGAGGGCACTCCACCCCGGACTGTCACTCCATCACAAACTGCATTACCCATAATCCTTTGCCTAGGACTCATTAGCACTCACTGTTTACGCCTGTGTCTCATCACCTCATTATCTCTGTCTATACCTTGTTCACTCAGTCATTCATTGCGAATTCTTGTTTAGTGTATACTGAATTTCTGAGTGGTTCCCTGGTTTCATGTATCTTGGTCCTTGATTTCATGCCTTCTCTGTGGATTACCCTTTTGCCTGTCTCCTCTGTTTTGTTTGCTTGATTGGACTGATTTCCTGTTATGACCTCTTGCCTGTTTTATGGACTACGACTTTGGATTACCCTTCAATAAATACTGCGTTTGGATCTTCAACCCGTCTGTCTCAGAGCAGTTCGTTACAGAAGACTTCGCCAACATGGATTCAGCAGTATGTCTCGTCCGTCTATGCCAGGGAACTCACTCACTCGAGGACCACATCATAGACTTTCTGAACATTGCAAACTCAACCAACCTCCCGGACTTTATGTTGATTGACTTTTTTTGCCATGGACTCAACAAACAGTTACAAAGCAAACTCGTCCGTGATGGTCCTCGAGGGTCCCTGAGTGAGTTCCTTTATTATGCCCATCAGGTACGACGCGCTGCTCTGGAAGGTATGCTGTCTTGTCCAAAGACACAGGCTCAGCGGCCATCTTGTCCCATGACAAGATCTGCTTTCACAGTGGGTGTCATGGAGGAGGATCGTGACATTTCCACTGCATCTGCTGAGCCTGTGTCCTCTGAAAAAATGGCCACGAACCTGTGTCTTTGAACAAGATGGACGCTGAGCCTCTGTCCTCGGACAAGAGGGCCGTCGAACCGGTGTCATGGGACAAGATGGCCGCCGAGCCGGTGTCCTCTGACAAGATGGCCGCCGAGCCGGTGTCTTTGAACAAGATGGACGCTGAGCCTCTGTCCTCGGACTAGAGGGCTGCCGCGCCAGTGTCCTCTGACAAAATGGCCGCCAAACCTGTGTCCTCTGACAAAATGGCCGCCGAACCTGTGTCTTTGGACAAGATGGCGGCTGAGCCTGTGTACTCGGACAATGTCTTTGAACAAGATGGGTGCCAAGCCTGTAGGCGTTTCTCAATGTCAAGGAAGGATCCTCGGAAGCCAGAATTCCAAGGATGCCACGTCATCGACACCCGACGAAGGACTGTTCCAATGTCGAGGATCCTCGGAATTTCAACCAAAGACTGAGTCCTTCGTTTGAAAAATATGTCATATACAGAAAAGGATGCATATGAGTAGCCTTCGCGCTCTTCGCGTTCTCAAATCACCCACAATCCTATGCGCGCAGCTTCGCTATCTTCTGACGTTCCCGGAGTCGGAGCGTGAACGGGGCAAATATGCTTGTATCGGAGTTTGGAGATGGGAAGGAAGGAGGCGGGAACCGGGGAACGTTCAACAACTTTATAATAAATAATAAACAAAACGAAAGTTACACGGGGAAAACCCTCATGGGCGACTGCCCGCACACACATAATAAACCATAAACAAACCATAACATAAACTCCAGGCCTAGTCCTCTCTCGTCTTCCACGCTCCACCATTTATACTCCAATCACTCTGCCGTGATCCGAGACCGGTGTGGCGGTGATCAGCTGCCGCTCATTATCACTCCACCGGCCCGCTCTCACGGTCCCTCACCTCGCTGATTGCCACAATGCTTTTATTTACGTTACCAAACATTTGTTATAACTGTAGTAAATATACGTAAAGTTTAACGTTTAAATGCCGGTACAAATTACTACTGTATTGATATAAAAATATATACAAATAATGTTACACATAGTTATTGATGGCCAACGGACCTTTTCACTGACGTAATGACGCAATGACGTGCACTTGCTAGCCTGTTCCATTTACGTGTTCTCCGAATGCTAAAGAGGAGCCTCGCCTAGCCTCTGAAGGAAGTGACTTGGAAGGATCAGTCCTTCCAAGGAAGCATCCTTGACATTGAGAAACACCTTGTGTCTTTGAACACGATGGCCGTCAAACTGGTGTCATGGGACAAGATGGCCGCCGAGCCTGTGTCTTTGAACAAGATGGCCGCCGAGCCTATGTCTTTGAACAAGATGGCTGCCAAGCCTGTGTCTTTGAACAAGATGGCCGTCGAACTGGTGTCATGGGACAAGATGGCCGCTGAGCCTGTGTCTTTGGACAAGACAGCATACCTTCCAGAGCAGTGTGTCGTCTTAGCAGACGTTCCAGAGCTGCGTGTCATCTCAGCAGACCTTCCAGAGCCGCGTGTCGTCTCAGCAGACCTTCGAGAGCCGCGTGTCGTCTCAGCAGACCTTCCAGAGCCTCGTGTCATCTCAGCAGACCTTCCAGAGCCTCCAGCCACTGAACAGAGTCCCGAGAGGGCTCCGGTCCGTGTGCCGAGTCCAGAGAGGGCTCCAGTCCGTGTGCCAAGTCCAGAGAGGACTCCTGTCCATTTGCAGAGTCCAGAGAGGGCTCCACCTCCTGCCCCGAGTCCAGAGAGGACTCTGGCTGGACCGCCTGTGCTGCTGTGGTGGTCGCCTGCTTCGCCATGGGGGTCTTCAAGACCGCCTGCGCTGCTGTGGTCGTCGTCTGCTCCACCGTGGGGGTCTTCAATAGATTTTAGATTCTTTGCCTGAGCCTGAGCCCGAACCTGACCCGAACTGACCCGCGGGCCGGGTCGGGCTGAGATTTCCCTGCACTATCCTCGGGTCGGGTAGGGCCAGGCCTGTGATCGTTTTTTTAATCATTAGCCTACTTTAGTCTAATTGGGTGGGCAGAACGCTATGCTATAATCAGAAATTATATATATATATATATATATATATATATATATATATATATATATATATATATATATATATATATATATATATATATATTTAGCAAAGTAAGAACTAATACAACAACTAAGAAACAAATGTGTAGGCTACAAAGTTGCACAAGTCAGGATTAGTGTAAAAATGCGTGTTAAGCTCACAGCTCGTGCAGTGATGGAGCGCAGCGTCTGAACAGAAACGCTCTGTGTCAAGAGCTGCTCGCGTGAACACTGCACTTTGCTTAATTAAATATCTTCGAATCATTTTGTTTAAAAGGGGACATTTCAAGCTTTCTATATGCATATTTCTCATGTTTGTGAGGCAAGTAGTCTGCTGAGTTTCGGTTTATTTATGAGACGCGCGCTCCAGTTCATGAGCAATGAAAGCAATCACTCCCACGACTTCACCTCACGATTATAGTCTGCTATTTGCTTTTTATTTATTAAATCCAGGCAATTGGCCTAAGAAACCTTTTTTAAAATTAAGATACAATTTAAACAAAACGAAATAAATGCTTTCTACAAAACAAAACTTAATATTAAACTAAATATAACCACCAAAATCATTTCTGACCCACTCGCATCTTTTCACTCATCATAATCAGATGAAATGTAAAAATAATATAATATTTAAACATAAATATGAAGGAAAAAACAAATTGTTTAATGGCTACAACAAACCCAGATAGCATGGTGACATTGATTCAATGTCAAATTCCATCAGAATCATCATTTTGGTTGAGGTTGAAATTTCAATGCTAAGTAATATTGGATCAATGTTGAAAATTCAATGCTAACACCATACTGGACCAATGTTGAAAATTCACTGCTAAATAATATTGGATCAATGTTGATAATTCCATGCTTTTCAGTGTTGAAAAGACAAACATTGAATCAATGCTGATGTTTGGTCAGCTTAATTCTCCTCTGGTGAGGCTCACGGGCAATCTATCTGTCACATTATTCAACATGTTAAGGCAAGTCCAAATCAATTGGCTACATTTGTGTGAATGTGAGCACATTTATTATCCTCAAAGGATACGATGAGTACACCAACGAGTATGTGGATTCACAAAGAATATATAAATGTAAATTTTGTAATTGTAAGCCTTTCTTTAAATTTTTCTGGAAGAGTTAAAATTGTATGCGTGTTTGATTTCTGACTCTTCCAATAAGAAAGCTGTAAAAACTATGAATCTTTTTAAAAGGTATTATTTTCCTGCTTACTGGCATGTAATGTTGTCATTCTGTGTTTCATGTTATTATAATAAAAAATGTAAAAAACAAATAAAAAACAAACAAAGAACTTCTACCATAAATTTAGTCTATCAGTTTGAAATAAATAAAAATGTAGCCTATTATTATTATTATTTAAATCATCTAGAATGTACATGCATTTCATTATTTATCTAAAGAATACAGAGTTAATAAAGAATTTAGAATATGTGTCCCTATCGAATATCGAATGCGCCACAATCCAATCCAGTAGGTGGCGGTAATGCACCTTCAAGACATCCACCAATCAACCAAAGCAAGCGCAGCTGAACAGACTTCAATCGCGAAAAAGATACAGGACAACGACCATGTTTTTTAGAGGTAAGTGGCCTACAAAAATATAATTATAAAATTCATCTCAATTTTAATTTAGTGTTTTTATTCATCTTTATGTTTTACAACTTGTGTGCTTCTCCTGAGCGAGTTAGAGTGAACTGCAATGTTAATAATAGTCACATCAACGCCCTCGTAAGTTACACAACCAACGGCCAGGATAATCTTAATGTCAGGATCCCAGTGTGATTGGTTGCTCTTTTGTGTTCCTGTGTGCACTCTCTGTCTCCTCCCTTCTCGTTATCCCTGATTGTTTTCCACAGCTGTTGTGTGTTTCCCTCTATTTAAGGTCCAGGTGTGCTGTGTTCTGTGCGCGTTCGTTGTGTTTTTCCTGGGTGTTTGCTGCCATGCTGTGTGTGACTATTGTTGGTCTTTGATCGGGTTTTCCACTGTGTTTTTCCTCCAGGACTCGGTGGGAATTTGTTAATTCCTTTGGCTTCTGCTCCCTCTCCCGGTATTTTTGTGAGTACACTGTGCAACGCTTTCTTGTGGATTATTTCCTTGTGGACTAGTCGGATTCTTCTACTGTCAACGAGTCTCGTTTTTAGACTGGGGCTGACTACATCTTGAACTTGGTACTGTACACATCTGTGAACTATTGATGTTTTTCCTCTGCTCTTCGGTGTGTCTCGTTTCTAGACAAGATCCGTTTGGGCGATTACGGTGCTCCTCACCGTTCTGGACTGTTCATCAACATCTGAATTCCTGAGACCTGTTCTGGATTATGTATCAACATCTGAGTTCCTGAGATTCGTTCTGACTGAGCATCAACATCTGAGATCCGTTCTGGATTGAGCATCAACATCTGAGTTCCTGAGATCCGTCAGGATTGAGCATCAACATCACAGTTCCTGAGACCCATTGTGGATTTTGACTCTTTCTCTCTCTTTCTCGCTATTTATTTTAATAAACTTTTACTTGCATAAGATTCCCTCCGTCTCTGTCCTAACACTTAATACAATGAGTTTCAGTTTGTTTTTCACCAAACCATATCATATTTGTATTCACTTTTTTTTTAAGATTGGCATATACACTATGAATTGTCCAAATTCTGGCTTGTTAGTAATTTCTGGCTTGTCAGTAATTGTGTTCGCCACTCGTGAGAGTACCTCACAGCTGAAGCAGAACTAGAACTGATTGACCTGTTAGCGGTGAGGGGAAATACAATCAGCTCGTAGCTCTGCTTCAGCTGTACGATATCATCACGAGAGCAGATCACAATGACATCATTACAGTTTAATCTTTAATGCAGCAAGAAAAAAAGAGTGAGATCTTTAAGTTCTGTAGGCAGCTATATCAAACTACAGAAATTTAGTAAACAGTTGTGCCTCCAGTTCGTGTTGTAAATGGAAAAAAAATCTCTTCCAAACCACCATGTAGCCTATACAGCTCCTCTTTTATTTTCATAATTAAGCTATTTGGTCATTCATTTACTTGTTTCATTTTCACACTTTATTTATTTACTATTAAATACAATAATATTATTAGATAAAACACCGGATATAGTCACTTTGCTTTTTCATTCATTGTGTGTCTGCAGGTCCTTTAAAGTCTATTTTAAAATGCATTAATAGTCCTGAATTTAATGTTACCGTTTTAACTGGGATATCAAGATTTTGATAAAATTTCAAGTTTCACTTCATTTTGTAGTAGGCTATATTTGTAATGTATAATTAATCACATTTCCAAATATTTACTAACTTCTTGTTGTTTTAGATGCTGTGAATGCTGATAAAAGGAGGCATCAGAGTTTATCTTTGCTGGGACAGTGCAGAACTGGCTCCATTACAACCTGAAAGGCTTCGGGGCATTGCTCATGGTGGAACCCCCTGAGTTTGGAGTATTTTATTCTTTCTTCTACCTTCTTTCTTTCAGTAGTACTGTCTCATTTCTGTATTTATTGGCAAGTTTACATTTGTATTTACTTCCATTTTGCAGATGCAAGTTGTCATGTTTTTCCAGGCTCTTCTCATTTGTGTCATAAATTCAGATGTAATTGTTTCAAGTCAATGTGAGATTTCCTGTTGTAACTGTGGGGGCATAAATAAATACATTTGCATGTAAACTGAAGGATGTTGTTTACTTTGAGTGACTTTTTAATGCAAAATCATATCGACTGCAGCCACACATGGTCTCTGATTAAAATGAATAAAATAAAGAGACAAATTAACTGGCATAGAATCCTGCTGTACATAAAGCAAGATTGATCTATTTTTCATTGTTGAATTAACATTATTTCCCGGTGCAAACCTGATGAAAAATCAATGTTATATTTCAATATTGATTCAATGATATTTTGATTGATGCATTAACATTGATTCAACTTTGATTCACTTAAATAAGTGGTTTAATTTTAGTTGGAAAACTATTGATTTTAAGCCCATCTTGATCTATTTTTCATTGTTGAAATAACATTATTTCAGGGTGCAAAGCTGATGAAAAATCAACATTCTCAACATTGACATCTCAACATTGATTCAATGATATTTTAGTTGATGCATTAACATTGATTCAACGCTGATTCACTGTTTGTCTGCTATCTGGGAAGTAAGCTACAGATAAATGTCTGAGCTGGATTTGAGCAAACATCAGTTACCGGTGAGCGGATCATGAGCGTGCGCCTGCGGATTATTGAGCGGAGTCAAGTCAACTTTATTTATAGCCTATAGCGCTTTTACAATGATGATTGATTCAAAGCAGCTTCAAAGTGTTAAACATGAAAATATTGCAACAAAATGTTATTCGGCTGTACATCCGCTGTGGAGAAAACTGAAAACTAAATGTACTTTTATCATGAGCCTCACCAGTCCGCTTCGCTTTGCTCATTACAGGCTCGTTCTCGTAAAAACGGCCACGTATTGAACAATGGTCGGGTTTAAATCGGGCTCGGGCTCATAATTAAAATTAACCAGCCCGGCTGGTTAACTTTAAAGGGGGGGTGAAATGCTGTTTCATGCATACTGATCTTTTTACACTGTTAAAGACTTGGAATCCCATACTAAACATAGACAAAGTTTCAAAAGTTAAGGTGGACGTTTGATGGGAGTATTTCTTTGTCAAAAATACTACTTCCGGTTAGTCATAAGTTTCGGCAAGTTTTTTGAGATCATGCGTCCCCTTTGACATTAATGGGGGCGGAATTTCCTTGTATGGGCCTTACGGACAATTCTACCGGAAGCGCGTGAGAGAGAGAGAGGGAGAGAGCGAAAGTAACAGGCTACGCCCATCAAAGCGCTGGCTTGTAGGATGCTGGACAGGTGATGAGCACATAACAATGTCACCAAAAAAGTGCGTTTTTGGTTGCCAGACCAAGACAGTCCTGCACAGATTCGCCAAAAACCCCGCGTTAAGGCAACAGTGGATGTAATTTGCTTTTCCGGATCAGCAACTGAGTTGCGCGAATGTTTATATCTGTTCGCTGCATTTCGGTGCCGACTGTTTCATAAACAAGGCCCAGCTCGACGCCGGATTTTCCCAATCGCCTAATGCTGAATGATGGAGCAGTCCCAACGTTAGAAGGGTGAGTGAGACTGCTTCAAATGTCTGTGTTTTTTTTAGTCCGCTTACTGTCTACACAAACCACGCGTAAACACACAAACACACGTGCACAACTGCACTTCCCACATGTACACCTTCAAAGACAAAAATACGATGATATAATTCAAGTATAAATATGTAAATAACACAAGCCGCTAAGCATATTATATAGTTAGTGTATAACTTGTACCACATAGAGACGTCCTGCTCTAGTCGTTTTTGCTGCTGCTCCTGTTCAACTGCAGCCTCTGGGTCTGATTCCGGATCATAGATGTATGGCTGTATCTGATTAAAAGCCATATTTTTATTTTGAATAAAGTTTTTTTCCCGCTGTTAGGGATGACACAGCTTTACGACGCACTCAACACAATAGCAGCGGCGTGCACACGTCATTATTTAGCTCCGCTCACCAGAGGTGTCAAGTAACGAAGTACAAATACTTCGTTACCTTACTTAAGTAGAAATTTTGGGTATCTATACTTTACTGGAGTAATAATTTTTCTGCCTACTTTTTACTTCTACTCCTTACATTTTCACGCAATTATCTGTACTTTCTACTCCTTACTTTTTAAAAATAGCCTCGTTACTCCTCTTTCATTTCATCTTGTTTAAAAAAAAACTATGCAGATAAATCGCGTCATCCTGATAGTGTGAATTTGATTGTGGTTGGATGAGAAGTGTAAACATCTACCATTCCAACACCCTATTGGTTACTACGCGATCCATCGAGCCTGCACATGACTCAAAGCACAAATCACACGGTGGGTTCCAGGTTGGGCGGGTTCCAGCTGACGAGCACGCACTTTCAGTCAATCAGCAGCAGACGCGCTCATTCATGACAGCCAGGTTTTTAGCGCGATAACTCGTCGTAGATGTATTCAAGTGATCGCTATGCTAAAGTGGCATACATACAGCATATATACAAAAGCCGTTTCTACAGAAAACGTGGATTACACCTGTGACTCGAAGACTCTTTATAAATATAATCATGATTCCTGTCCATCATAATATACACACTCAAGACATCTGCAACTAGCAACCCCAACAGCTGCTGAAAGAGGTTTGAATCAATGATGAATCAGTTTTGACTGGGCTAAGTGCATGAACTTCACAAGGGTAGGCTACTGTAGTTTTGTCAGAGCAAAGCTAAGCGAATTGTTATTGTTTTTTTTGTCGGCGGATTATTGTACAGTATCAATGAATTACGCATTTTCGCAGTGGTATGGGCGTAGATTACTGGGGGGACGTGTCCCCCTCACTTTTAATAAAATGCATTTTCGTCTCCCGCACTTTTATTGGGTCTCACCGATTCTAGTCGACCCGCTCCGAGCGGGATTCGAACCAGCGTTACACTGCGTATATATGACACGCGCTTGGGTAGGTTTAGGTGGGGTGGGGGGTTCGTATACGCCATAAAGTGCGTATCATATGCACGCGAAAAACAGCGTGGCATAGACACGCCAAAAAGAGTTTTGGCGTATATTCCACGACATTGCACACTCGTACTATTTATACGCATTTTCGTGAGAATAGCCTGCATACCCTGTCACGCTGGAGCTGCAGCTGAAGGAAAACAATCATTATGAGTGATGAAACGTGACGAAGACAATCACACGAGTGCGACAATATATGCTTTATGTGTGTTTTTCAAGCCATCTCAATGTAGCCTATTTATTGACAATAAAGTAGCCTATCATATGAATAATGCAGTTTTTTAATGTTTATCTTCTGCTCACCAAGGCTGCATTTATTTAATCAAAAATAGTTAAAACAGTAATATTGTGAAATATTATTACAAATTAAAACAGCTTTTTACCTATGTGATCAAAGCTGAATTTAGCATTACTCCAGTCTTCAGTGTGACATGATCCTTCACTAATTATTCTCATATGATGATTTTATAATCAACAAACATTTATGATTATTATCTGTGTTGAAAACAGTTGCTTTAAAATGTTTTGTAAACCATGATACATTTTATTTTTCAGGATTCTTTGATGAATAGAAAGTTCAATGGACAGCATTTATTTGCATTTATTAATTAAATTATTATCTTTTGTAATATTAACAATATCACTTGTGATCAATTAAATGCATGTCTGATCAATAAAAGTATTAATTTCTCTCTTTTTTTTAAATTTTACCACAAATGTTTAGATGGTTTCCACAAAATGTAAGCACACCATGAGCAGCACAACTGATAATAATCCTAAATGTGTGTTGATCATCAGATCCTCATCTGAGAATGATTAGTGAAGGATCATAGGACACTGAAGACTGGAGTAATGATGATAAATTCAGCTTTGATCACAGGAATAAATCACACTTTACTATATATTCTTTGAGCCCTGCACAGGCCCTGCACAATCCTATGACACACTCCTGCAGTCATTAAAATAGTTCAGCTTTGTTTGTAATGTCCAAGTAGTTATATTTCGTTTAGTTTCTTTATTAAAGTTAATTTAGAAAAATGTTTGGATAATTTGTTTGTTTGTTAATTTTTTTTAAAGTGACAACCAAGCAGTCAGCGGCCGACAGTGGATGAGGTTAGGGGTGTAAAAGTCAGGGCCCGTAGGGCTCTAAAGCGTCGACTCAGTCTGGCAACACTGATCACACATGTAGCCTACATTTACATTCCAATAAAAGTTATTGATAACATTACTTATAGGCAACTAGTCATCATATCTTCCGCTTCAGGAAACACATGTTAATGCTTAGCAGTACACATAATGGTATATTTCTATTGTACTAAAATGCATTCATTTTCAATGGGTATATATGCGGCTGAAACAGGTAGCCCGTGCCTCCCAAATTTTTCAACATTAACATTTTAATATAATATTATAGTTATTATGGCCTTTAGAAAAATGTTTTTGAGGAGGTGGGGTAGTGCGCTATATGCCCCTGTGGTGTGGCCTAAGCTTTTGTCTTTAATGGCATTTTTTTCCTTACATTACTTTTACTTTTATACTTTTAAGTAGTTTTGAAACCAGTACTTTTACACTTTTACTTAAGTAAAAAGCTTGAGTTGGTACTTCAACTTCTACAGAAGTATTTTTAAACCCTAGTATCTATACTTCCACTTGAGTAATGAATGCCAGTACTTTTGACACCTCTGCCGCTCACACGACACGCCCCCACCCGCTCGGCTTTTTTCGGAAAGACTCGGAACAGCGCATCTTTCTTATATAATTATTAAAAAAATAAAGACTTTTCGGAGATATGCAGGATGCAATGCTACTCTATAGGTACTCAAGATTGACATGACACTGACTGAAACTGAGTGTTTCACCCCCCCTTTAATTATGAGCCCGAGCCCGATTTACAACTTGCACGGGCTCGGGTAGGGTTGGGCTTGATTTTTTGAGCCCGATATAACCTCTATTCTTCAAGTCCATCTGCGCCGCTGTGGTGGTTGCCTGCTTCGCCGTGGGGGTCTTCAAGACCGCCTGCGCTGCTGTGGTGGTCGTCTGCTCCGCCGTGGGGGTCTTCAAGACCGTCTGCTCTGCTGTGGTGGTTGTCTGCTCCGCCGTGGTGGTCTTCAAGACCGCCAGCTCCGCCCTGGTTGCCTGCATCAGTCTGGTCATCTGTGCGGTCTGCCCCACCCTGGTCATCTGCCCGGCTCGCTCTATCCTGGCCTCCTGCTCTGCCTGAATCTCCAGGCCCTCTTCCACTACATGGGCCTGGCCCTCCATCCCGCCCCCGGGTCCGCATCTGCTCCACCTCCCTCCTGGACAATTTTAGGAGCGTCTGGAAGCCGCTCCTTTGAGGGGGAGCTATGTCGCAATTCAACAGTGTGAGTGCCCATGATCACCAGCAGAGGTCACTCCATCACAAACTACATTACCCATAATCCTTTGCCTAGGACTCATTAGCACTCACTGTTTACACCTGTGTCTCATTACCTCTGCCTATATATACCCAGTCAGCAAATTTCCTTAGATTGTGTTTGCCGGCCCAGATCTGGCCCACTTCTTCTTTACCACAGCTCAGCCAAATCAGTGCCATAACTCCACCAAACGTGGGCCAAACAATACAATTTTATGTGGCCCTTATGTTTGCCTTATATGGAATTTTAGTATGGCTGAATTTTGTTAAAATCGAATGGCCCTTATGTGGCCCACATGCAACTTTGCACATTATGTAAAAGTCTTGGTAAACTCCATGGTAAATAAAACACTTAACAACAAAAATGTATTCGTTCACTCAGTCATTCAGTGCAAAGTCTTGTTTAGTGTATACTGCATTTCTGAGCGGTTCCTTGGTTTCATGTATCTTGGTCCTTGATTTCTTGCCTTCTCTGTGGATTACCCTTTTGCATGTCTCCTCTGTTTTGTTTGCTTGATTGGACTGATTTCCTGTTATGACCTCTTGCCTGTTTTATGACTACGACTTTGGATTACCCTTCAATAAATACTGCGTTTGGATCTTCAACCCTAGGTTTGCCTCTTGAACTGCTCAAATCAAACGAGCGCGCGCATGTGGTCAGATCCAGTAGCATAAGCGGTGGTTGCCATGGTAGCGAGAGAGAGTGATAGTCGCCCAAGACAATAATTTGTTTCGTCCCCAAACGAAAATAATGAGCAGTGTTTATTGCAGATTAAAAAGTCTAGAGTCACTCGATTTTTATACTCTCCTTTTCAGAGTACTTACATTTTAATTATGTATTGATGACGTATAAAGAAAGTTTAAACAAATTTGGACAAAAGTGTTTTAGATCAGTCCTACCTATCCTACCTTTAACTACGTGTGCATGCAAGGGTTGATTTCACGCTTGATGTAACATTCTAGCTAGAGACATGTGGGATCCTTCTTAAGATTCACCTGTGGCAAGGAAGAAAAAGAAGAGGAACGTGAGGAGGATGAAGCCAAGCAAGAGAAATTAATGTATTCTAAATCTGTTTAAAAAAAGGTTTTATTTTTCATTTTTTAAATAAAGGTTTCTGAGTGATATCAGATTGTATTTGTGTTTTTATTGTACTTACCCCGTAACTACATAACAAGAGGGTAACAAGAGACACTTTAAATTAAAGCCCGCACATCCATACTTACCCCGTAACTACATGAAACAAGAGGGGAACAAGAGCCAGAGATGGGACCAAGTCACACATGTGCAAGTCTCAAGTAAGTCTCAAGTCTTAACCTTCAAGTCTCAAGTAAGTCCCAAATATTTTTTTCCTAGGCAAGTCAAGTCACAGGGTATGTCAAGTCAAGTCAAGTCAAGTCAAGTCCTGTAGTAGGTCAAGTCAAGTCCAAGTCAAGTCACCTTATTTTTGTAATTTTACCTGCAGAATCTGATCTTAAAGGGTCATGAAACCCCAAAACACTTTTTTTGAGATGTAAACAGATATTTATAGGCTGCACATCATTGAAAACACTAAGGTTACTCATTAATGGTATTCATATGTGAAAATAGTTATTTTTGCATTTTTCAGAGTGATTTCTGTCTTCCGGTTTGAAAAGCTTAGTCGGAGCAACGTCACAAATGCTGACGTCAGCGCGGGCTTTTCGGCCCAAGTATGGGCTGCTCGGCACATGCTGACGTTGACCGCTCCGAGCGATTCTCGATATATATTCATGACATAAAGCTCATTCAGTCCAATCCCTGCGCTGTAGTATGCATACAAGACAATTTGGTTAATATGCATGGGACAGTCTTCTGTCAGGCTCGTCTTCCATCATTATTGTAGAGACATGGTGGGGAAGTTTTGGAAGCAGCGTGCGGAAAAGTCACAGAGGAAAGCGGCGTTGTGCTGATACGAAGTAACGTAAAGGGCGCCGAGCGAGCTGTAACTGGCGCCGTCTGTGGAAGCCTTTGCTACAAAGGCTCGGTAAAGTAAAATTAACTTGAGCAATCGCACGCTGAACCTGCAAGCGTTGACTATCTTATTTATGTCAGGAGTGCAAAATAACCAATCTGTAGGATAATGAACAAAAGCCACGTCCTCTCCGTTTTATTTGTGGTCACAGCCATGCACTAAACCGCATGTGTTCGGGCTCTTAGTGAAACAGTGTGCTGCATATTTGGACAAATATAGATTTAGCTGCCGAGTGACCGCGCGGATCGTCACGGCAACCCAGCACGCGTCGCTCTGTGCTTCAGATGCGTGGTCGAGACTAGCCTCAAACCCCTTCGCTTTTACCCCGATCTAGAATTACACCTCTCTGTCGCATCCATAGACTGTAGGTCGCATCGCATGTTGGGTGGTTCACGTTCTCTTATCACGTCGGCGCGTTGTTCATCTTGCCAAACAGTGTGCATATTTGGACAAATATAGTTATCACGTTTGCAAAATATTTCGTCATGCAGAATAACATTTATTTTAATTCCTCACTGAATTATGCTGGTTTGAAGAGCTGAATGATTTGCGATCTCTGCTGCACGCCACTCATAGCTCTCTCATTCGCTGCACTCATCGCTCATTTAATGTCACTGTGGTAAATAATGCCAACGTGAACCAAGAACATGTCTCAGAACCGCTGTAACTGCTGCTGTTGGTATCGATAATCTTAATGCACCTACTGACACTCCCCTATTTATGCAAACCATTCCCTCTTTCCACACAATACCATCCCACCTTTTCACAGTCGACCACTCCCCTTTTAACAAGCCTTTTCAAATCGAAGGTGTGAAAAAACGCCGCTGCAGCAGGGGGGTTTCATGACCCTTTAATAAAGTGAAAAGACAATATATAATTAACTGTCAGTAAATTACAATAATTTGGATTTGCATTGTAAATACTCATGTTCAGTTAAATACATTATGGAATCAAACAAAATTGTAACTTCATAAAATTATTTATTTTTCAATTCTGCCAACAGTTTGAAACGTTTAAAATTTTCAACATTGAGTCCATAAAGCAAATAACAGCTTAACATCCAAAATACAACTCTCTGAACACCTTCTTCTCTCTCCCTCTCAAACACACACTGTAAAAAGTACTACCTATATATAACTCATAAAAAGTGAGGCAAGTGGCTGCATTGGATGTTTTAAGTTGAGTCAACTTGCAGCATTTTTTAAGTATAATAAACACTGTAACATTACTTAATACAAACGCAACAAAATCAAGTTGAGTTAACTAATAATACTAGTATTAATCAGTTAGATAAACCTACTTTTCTTAGTACAGGTAACTTATTTGTGGGTTGTTACAAGTAACCTGTACTCATTTTAATTAGGTTTTATGAAATGTATTTTCTTAATAAAATTAACCTAATCACACGTGAATAAACATTTTAATTGAGCCCTAGCTATAATCTCAGCAAATAAATCTAAATGTCTATATTCTAAGCACTACAGTGATTAACTTTACATAATCAGACTTTGTTAATAACAATTACACATTCAATTGAAGAAAAAAAAGATGGGAAGATAGACTGAAGACAATAATATTTATTTAATGTCAACCAGTGTCACTTTTAACAGTGACAACAAAACAGCCAATAAATGTGGCTGCACATGTACACAATAATATTAAACAAACACTGTATATGTGTATTTTTAACCTGTTCAGAAGAGTAAAGTAAAATATCCAAACTGCCCGATCTGCAATGTTTATAAAGGTAAATTTAAGCCATAACATCACATTGTACACAAAGGTGTTGATTACCTCATGAGGTAATGAGAAAACAGAACACAGTCCAAAGTCCACATTAAGTATCAGTCCCACAAAGAGCCACTGATATATCTCAAAAGTATACATCAGTTTTTAGGGATACTTAAGGTCAAGGGCATAGGTAAGTCCAAACAAGAGGCAGCATGCTTTCGATAGGTTTGGCACACCTCTGACCACGGGCTGTCCTTCTATGATCATTCAAATTGTGTCGGGTTGATGGCACATGTACATTTTCAGTGGGCTAAAACTGCCAAGCTCAATATGCACCTCGGTTTCATCACGACTCTATTGGTGGAGACAAAAAAAAGATAAAGGTTTTGGTCAGACAAACTGTAAATAACATGCATATAGCAGACAGGTAGAAGACAGATAAGACACAAAGTCAAAATTTAATTTTTGTTGGTAAAAGTGGTGGATACTAGATCGATACTGTGACTAGAGCATGAGACCAGAGTGAAGTCTATCATGACAATGCCATTGAGTATGGGTACTAAACTATCATGATACTGTACCATGAGTGTTGTCTTTTCCTGGTTCAAATGATCCATTACAATAAAACAATGCAATTGTATTTGCATGTACCTGATTGGTCTTAATAAAGGAATAGTCTACTTTCAAATAAAAAAATTCCTGATAATTTTACTCACCCCCATGTCATCCAAGATGTCCATGTCCTTCTTAAGTCAAAAAGAAATTAAGCTTTTTAATGAAAACATTCCAGAATTTCTCATAATTTTTCTGAATGTGGCACAGCACGAAAAAGATACTGTTGTTGACTTAGTGCATACTGCACTGTATTCTTTAGCCGTGTGATGAGTTATAGCCGTGTATCTATTTTGAAGTGTTTCTTACCTGGATGTGAAGCTTGAAGACTCCATGTAACAAAAGCGCTTGGGTATCTAAAGACCAGGAAAATGCATGTTAGAATAAGGTTAAAAATCAGTGTTAAATGCAACTTATTTATGGGTTAGAAGTTGTAGGGTTTTTCAACCACAAATCTATCAATAATCGACTACACAGCATTAAAAAAGTGGATAAAATCTCTAAAAACAGATAGTCTACTAAGCATACATCTATAAAATCTAAACTTTGCATCTGAATTAGTATTGCAAAATTATACTAACATAATCACTGATTCCAGAGTCCTGCGTTTTACTTTCCCTTATTTGCCTGCACAACTATTGAACTATTGTCATGAAATTGCTACTGTTTCGATCGCATATGATCCCGAAATTGAATCTGTGCAATATAAAAATATAACTGAGGGCATTTGTGCAATGAATTATTACCTACCTTTTTGCTTTTTTAAACACGTCCCTCCTGAATGTTGTTACAGTGGCGATGATAATAGGCAATTATGTAAAACGCATAGTAGGCATGACTACAGCACTTATTAATTTCATATTAACTTATTAACTGTTGTCTGCCGATCAACCGCACGTGCAGCTATCTTAGCTTGCCATGTGTGCAGGATAGCTAGCTACACAGTAGCCTACAATTTGCAAACCTAACCTCAGCTCCCTGGAGTAAGCGATTTCGCGTGACTTTACATTACCAGTCATTTGGCTAAATTTGTTCAACTTACCGTGTTAATCAGTTCCTGAAACTCAGATCCGCTGCATCGAACGATCAGTTGAAGTGCCGAGGGAGATACTGCATCTGCCTGGGCAAGTCCCCTCGCGCCAGAGAAAAAGGGATAATGCCAACTTATAAAATTTAAAATATTTACGTTTGATGAACACACCTGCCACATCGACAACGCAGCTCAAATAAATTGTGTATGTCAACTCACTTTTATAACATTTCTTGTACACAATAACCACATACAAATAACTACCCAAATAAATTGCAATGGTTTTATTTAAAATATTTTGTTATATAAAAACTGATACATTTTAAGTAAAGAGGAAGTATTTTGATTCTCTTTAGTATAAAGCAAATAAAATAAACTAGAGTATAACTATTTTAAATATATAAACCCTACTTTGAGGGTGTAGCACTTTTTACAGTGCAGTTTACATACAACATTAAACTTTGTTTGACCTCTCTCTCTCTGGTAATGGATTTTATACTGTACAAACCGTATTTTCTATCCCCTTACATTGCCCCACCCCTAAACCTACCCATCACACACACACACACACACACACACACACACACACACACACACACACACACACACACACACACACACACACACACACACACACACACACACACACACAGTGTTTCCATGTTTTATGGGGACATTCCATAGGCGTAACACACACACTAAAGCCCCTTTCACACTGCACGTCGGACCCGCAATATTCCCGGAACATTGCCGGGTCGCCTTCTGTGTGAAAGCAACCACGTCCCGGGATTGATTACCGAATTCGACCCGGGTCGGGGACCTAGTAATATTCGTGTGTTCGTATACAAAAGAAACTAAAATTAAACAAGCAGAAATGTACGCAAACTGGACACAAGTCAAGTCAATGACGTCGACTACGGAAATACGTCGACGTTCGTGAAATGCGTCGACGCGTCGCGTCACACATTCATCTCGCGTAATGTTGGCTTCTGCTCCTGCTGGGAATGGAGAAAGTTCTCCATTCTATCACAAAAACCTAGACCACGAATATCAAAAGTATGGGAATACTTTAAACAGAGGCCAGACAGTGTTTCCCACACGTAGACTAATTTGTGGCGGACCGCCACATAATCAATACCGGCCGCCACATATATTGATTCATCATTCATTCATTTTTACGCTATTACGACGCATATTTTGCCATTACGACGCACGCATATTAGTTCAGTTGCATTTCCTTAAGTTCTCTCTCCGCCCTTTTGCGCGTCTCTTAAGCCGGGTGCACACTGTGCGATTTTGGCCACGATTTGGCCGTCTGAGACAAATTTAGGAAATCCTAAAAGATTCCTCAGATCCTAGGCTAAAATCTGACGTCTTTGGTCGTTAGTTTGACATGTTCACCGGCCGCCGATTAATGAGCGCTGCGATCAAATTTTACCTCAGACGAAATTCTGGCAATGTCAGAAGATTTGGCACAGAATCCTGCAGTGTGACTTCTCCTACGACGACAGTCAAATATCTCGGTTTTTCAAGACAAACTATGACCAAAACGAGAGCTAGAAATGTATTTGTAGCCAGCATTTCAGTCCCGCGTGTAATGTAGCTCACTGTCACTGAACGCGACATTCATTGATGATATAAAGCTCCGGGTGAGATTTCTTGCGCGCGTCCGTTTTTAGCGCGCCTTCACTATCGTGCAGTCTGACATTAATGTCAACTGAGATCTTACAGTGTGACACGGGAATCATGTTCGTACAGTCTGACAAGGGACATTCGCAAAGGATTTTGAAAAATCGCACAGTGTGCAGGACCCATTACTCACTCACACACACATTCGGTGCGTTGCATTCGACCGTGAATCTTAAAAAAGTTTTATGGCATTTTGGTGCATTTAGTGTGACATAGCTTTTAAAACCAGAGCAGTTGATATATCACGCGGCAGAGCGCGGTCACGGCGCTCATTATAGTTCTAAACCAAGGGGGTAATCTAGCGCTCGGAAAGCGTTCCACCCATAGGGGCTGCCATTGCTAACCAAGCCATCACCTGCTGTTAGCATCCCATTGACTCCCATTCATTTTTGAGTCACTTTGACAGTGAATAACTTTACATCTGAGACGTTTAAAGACTCCATTTGTCCATTGTTTATTTCTAAAGAAACACGACAATGCATAAAAGGCTCCATTACCTTGTATCATACACTATCGCCCCGCAGAAGCTGTTTCTGTAAAAATAGGCTAACGATTGCGTCATAACCAACGCGACTCTGTCGCAAAGTTGAGAAATTACCGTATAGACCTGAAGAGACGCTCGCAGGCAATCTTTTACTGTCTATGAGACAGTCGGGGGGACGTGGAGACATGTCCTGGAGACTAGTCTGATAAAGTCAAGGGGGAAGAATGGGGAGAAGCCCATAGTGAGCCAAAAGCAACGGGAGAAAATATTTAAACAACGTGATTCAGCTTTCGCTTTCCACATCTACTAGAAGACTCACAGCTGTCAGACAGGAGGCTCACGTCACATCTACGTCCTCAAGCTCAGTCTGAGCCGGCGCAGTTCGCTCAGCCATCAGGAAGTGAGTGCCCCTAGGTTGACTTCATTCTTTCGCCGTAGACGTCAATGGGAACGCTCGGTCCATTTCTTTTACTGTCTATGTTCTAAACAAACCAGCGTGGTGTCAATCAATACAGACCAGTGTTTCCCAACCGGGATCCTGAGCAAAAGGTGCCGGGACGCACTTACACCGCGGTTCATCTCACACCTGATGACGCATCTTTAATTTGTAACTTGAAAATAATGCTGTATGTATGTTTCTGTCGATGGATACACGTGCTGACTTCTCAGGTATACACTACAACAACAGCGATAATAAAAGAAAAACGTGGGCAAAACGGTCTCTCTTTGTAAACTTTATAAAACGCATGCGAGTGCTGCCGTACGTCCGAATATGAGCAGTCATTTTCACCGTCATCACCCCCGTGTAGCCAGGAGACGCGAATGAGAAGATCTGTCTCTGTGCGCTCGTCCCAAAGTGCGCAAATATTGAGTAATCTTTCAAATCCTGTGCTTAAACGGACAAACTCACACAAAAAGTATGTCAAAATGTCATAGCCTACTCTGTGCCTTAAGTAGACTTTATACAGAAAATATGACGACTATCCTTGGGTCTTAAAGGGGCAGTAGCCTTTACTGCTGTCTGTTTAATGTCAAACAAAAGAACCCATCACTCACTGCTCCTGATTGAATAGCTTTTGTAAGTTTAATAAGGATTAATTTTTAAATTTAAACAGTTAAAGGGGGGGTGAAACACTCAGTTTCAGTCAATCTCATGTCAATCTTGAGTACCTATAGAGTAGTATTGCATCCTTCATATCTCCGAAAAGTCTTTAGTTTTATCATATTTATAAAAGAAATATGGGCTGTACCGAGTCTTTCCGGAAAAAAACGAGCGCCTGGAGGCGTATCGTGTGGGCAGAGCTAAAGAATGACGAATGTGCACAAAGCGGTGATGTCCTCAAGCGTGGAGAAACCCATCTCAGCTATCTCAGCTAATACCATAGGCTAATACAGATTATGATCCACAATCAAATCTGAGGCTGAAATAAATTGAACAGGAGAAACGGCAACATCAGTGTGGCAAGGGGGGCGTGGTTCAGCGAGGTCTGCAGCGGGAGAGAGGGCCGCGGGACGAGCGGTAAGTGAGTGGGTTGGACGCAGATTAATAACACCTGTCTCTTGTTCCAGTAATGAGCGCGGAGATGGGATAAAACACCAGCGGAACCAGAGACCAGGGAGAGAGAGAATCAGGACGGTTGATGCGCAACACAAAGAGAGACTGAGTTACCGGAAGCCGGAAGTGCCGACCCGGAAGTGATTGCTATTGTCTGAGACTGAGAGAAGCCACACTGTTGAGTGTGTTTGACGTTTTGAGTTATAAAATAAAAGTGCATCAACCGTCTAGCCGACCCCCGTGTCCTCTTCCTTCCTCACATTCACGAACTTTGCTACACTGGTGCCGAAACCCGGGAGGAAATAGGACAGCGCCGCCGCCATGACAACGCCCTCCGCCTCGCCATTTGCGGATGTCATCAACTCCCTCGCGGTCCTCCACCAAGAACACCATCAGGCATTGCTGGACCTTCGGACCGAGCAGGAGCGCCGCTTCGAGGCGATCGTCCAAGGCCAGCAAGAGGACCGCGAGCGGTTCCGGAGCTGGATGGACCGGGAGGTTCGCGCGGAGGCCGCCGGGCGGGCCAGCGCACCGGTTCACGTGCCCCTCCAGAAGATGGGGCCGGAAGACGACCCGGAGGCCTTCGTGGATCTGTTCCAGAAGGCCGCGGAGGCCTGCGGGTGGCCCCGGGCACAGTGGCCGGTGCGCCTCATCCCTCTACTATCAGGCGAAGCCCAGGCGGCCGCGCAACAACTACCGGTCGCGAACCTCCTGGACTACGACGACCTGAAGAGGGCCATACTTCAGCGGGTCGGCCGGACCCCAGAACAACATCGACAGCGTTTCCGCTCCCTGGAGTGGGGAGAGTCCGGTCGACCCTTCGCTTTGGCCCAACAGCTCCGGGACGAGTGCCGCAGATGGCTTCTGGCCGGCGGCAGCGACGTGGACCATGTTGTCGATCTGGTGGTGCTGGAGCAATTCATCACTCGGCTCCCCAGGAAGACCGCCGAGTGGGTCCAGTGCCACCGGCCCACGTCGCTGGAGACGGCCATCAATTTGGCGGAGGACCATCTGGTGGCGTGCCCGGGGGTCGGCGAACCCTCATTAACTTCTCCCTCTCTCTCTCCCCCCTCTCACTCTCTCTCTCGACCTGTCCCTCTCCCCAGGTCCCGCCCTCCAGGCCCTCCTCGCGTCCCCCCCAGAGGCCGGGGTGGGATGGGCCTTGGACCATCTGGGAGTTCGCGGGTCCCGCCCAGGGGGGCGGGGCCGCTGGGGGCTGGTAGCGACAATGGCTCTGGTTCCGCCCCCTTTCCGCGCTCATCCTCCAACCCACTCCCCGCCGCCGGGGCGGCGGGTAGGCCTGGGCTGGCCTGCTGGCGGTGCGGCGATCCGGATCATTTTGTGGACCGATGTCCAATGAGGGACATCGGAACAATGATCCGGATCCCGAACGTCCAGCGGACCACCCCCGATCAGGCAGGAGAGTACCAAATTCCTGTGAGTATCAAGGGGGGTACATATCAGGCCTTGGTGGATTCAGGATGTAACCAAACCTCGATCCATCAAAGCCTGATGCAGCCTGGGGCATTGGACACAAGCCGCATGGTTAAGGTGCGGTGTGTGCACGGGGATGTGGTGGAATACCCGGTTGTCCCGGTCACGATACAGTTTCGGGGGAAAAAGCATAATGTAGAGGTGGTGGTTAGTCCACACCTCCGGCATCCGCTAATTCTGGGGACAAATTGGCCCGCCTTTTCGGCGTTATTGGGGTCGTTATGCGCGGATGCCGCTTGGGAGAAGAAGGCGGGGAGGGGGGCAGCGCGAGTGCAGATTGGGGAGACTGAGACGGGACCCTTGGGAACAGCTTCAGCGGAACCGAGCGGGATCGAGAGACTGATTCTCTCGGACCGCGATGACTTTCCGCTGGAGCAATCCCAAGATGAGACCCTCAAAAATGCCTTCCAACAGGTCCGATCGATTGACGGTCAGTCTCTCCAACCTGCCCTGCCTGTCTCGTACCCATATTTTGCCATTATTAAGGATCGGTTGTATCGAGTGACCCAAGACACTCAGACAAAGGCAGATACAACCCAGCTGTTAGTACCAAAGAGCCGCCGGGAAATGCTTTTTCAGGCGGCTCATTCTAACCCAATGGCGGGCCACCTGGGACAGGCGGCCACGCTGAATCGTTTAATGACCCGATTTTTTTGGCCAGGCATTCATGACAACGTGCGCAGGTGGTGCGCGTCTTGTCCGGAATGTCAGTTGGTGAATCCACTGGCCGCCCCAAAAGCGCCATTGCGCCCCCTTCCATTAATGCAGGTCCCCTTCGAGAGAATTGCGATGGACCTCATCGGGCCATTAGAGCGATCCGCACGCGGACATCGGTTTGCGCTAGTTATCGTGGACTACGCAACACGATATCCGGAAGCAGTGGCTCTCCGCAACATCTCGGCGAAGAGTGTTGCGGACGCACTGTTTCGTTTAATCTCCCGGGTGGGGATTCCGAAGGAAATCCTCACCGATCAAGGCACGGCGTTTATGTCACGCACGTTAAGCGAATTGTACGGGTTATTGGGCATTAAATCCATTCGAACCAGCGTCTATCACCCACAAACAGACGGCTTGGTCGAACGATTTAATCGCACTCTTAAATCCATGATCCGTAAATTCGTACAGGAAGACGCCAAAAATTGGGATCGGTGGTTAGAACCCCTCTTATTTGCTGTGCGAGAGGTCCCGCAAGCCTCCACGGGGTTTTCCCCCTTCGAGCTTCTCTATGGGCGGCAGCCACGGGGGGTGCTGGACGTCCTACGAGAAACTTGGGAGGAGGGGCCTTCTTTGGCCAAAAACGAAATTCAGTACGTCATGGACTTGCGAACAAAACTCCACACCTTGGGGCGGCTATCTAGGGAGAATTTGTTGCAAGCCCAGGACCGCCAGAGCCGGTCATATAACAGGGGTACTAAACTACGCAAATTCACACCGGGAGAGAAAGTGCTCGTTCTACTCCCGACGTCGAGCTCAAAATTAATGTCAAAGTGGCAGGGGCCGTTTGAGGTCGCACGACAGGTAGGAGAGCTCGATTATGAAGTTATACGATCCGATAGGAACGGGGCACGTCAAATATACCACCTCAATCTGCTAAAGAAGTGGAATGAGGTGGAATCAGTGTTGTTGGCAACGGTGATCGGGGGAGAGGATGATCTCGGGCCAGAGGCGAGCATTAAAGCACAATCAGTCGCGCTGGCCCCGGGGGGAGATCACCTCTCACCGTTACAACTCACTGATTTATCGAAATTGCAAGCGGAGTTCGCTGACGTGTTCTCGCCCCTACCGGGACGTACTGACTTGATTCAGCACCATATCGAGACTGAGCCGGGCGTGGTAGTTCGCAGCCGGCCGTATCGCTTGCCTGAACACAAGAAAAAAGTAGTTCAGGAAGAATTAGGCGCAATGCTCGACATGGGAGTAATCGAGGAGTCCAACAGCGACTGGGCGAGCCCGATAGTTTTGGTCCCCAAAACAGACGGCTCGGTCAGGTTCTGTGTGGACTACCGCAAGGTGAACGCTGTGTCGAAGTTCGACGCGTATCCAATGCCGCGGGTTGACGAGTTGCTTGATCGGTTAGGCACGGCTCGATTTTATTCGACACTGGACTTAACAAAGGGCTATTGGCAGATCCCCTTGTCTCCATTGTCCAAAGAAAAAACAGCTTTCACCACGCCGTTTGGATTACACCAATTCGTCACGCTTCCTTTCGGCTTGTTCGGGGCGCCCGCGACCTTTCAGCGACTCATGGATAGGATTTTGCGCCCCCATGCTGCATATGCTGCTGCGTACCTGGATGACATAGTGATTTATAGTCACGACTGGCAGCGGCATATGCAGCATGTGAGGGCGGTCCTGAGGTCGCTGAGGGGAGCGGGGCTCACGGCCAATCCAAAGAAGTGTGCGATTGGGCGGGTGGAAGTAAGGTATCTGGGCTTCCACTTGGGTCATGGGCAGGTGCGTCCCCAAATTGACAAGACTGCCGCAATTGCGACCTGTCCGAGGCCCAAGACCAAAAAGGAGGTAAGACAGTTCTTGGGGCTGGCGGGATATTATAGACGGTTTATACCAAATTATTCGGACCTCACCAGCCCTTTGACTGATCTTACTAGAAAGGGGCTACCAGATACGGTCCAGTGGACGGAGCCGTGTCAACAGGCTTTTACCCAAGTGAAGGCTGCTCTATGTGGCGGGCCGCTTTTACACTCCCCTGACTTTTCTCTCCCTTTCTTGTTGCAGACTGACGCGTCGGACAGGGGGCTGGGCGCAGTCCTGGCCCAGGAGGTGGAGGGGGGAGAGCGGCCGGTGCTGTACATTAGCCGTAAGCTCTCCAAGAGGGAAGCTAAGTACAGCACCATAGAGAAGGAGTGTTTGGCCATCAGATGGGCCGTTCTCACCCTCCGCTATTACCTCCTGGGGCGGGAGTTCACTCTCTGTTCGGACCACGCTCCTCTCCAATGGCTCCACCGCATGAAGGATACCAACGCGCGGATCACCCGTTGGTATCTAGCTCTTCAGCCGTTTAAGTTCAAGGTGGTCCACAGGCCGGGTGCTCAGATGGCTGTGGCCGATTTCCTCTCCAGAAACGGGGGGGGGGGGGGGGGGGGCTGCAGGCCGGACGGCTCCCCGGCCTGAGTCGGGCGGTGGGGGTATGTGGCAAGGGGGGCGTGGTTCAGCGAGGTCTGCAGCGGGAGAGAGGGCCGCGGGACGAGCGGTAAGTGAGTGGGTTGGACGCAGATTAATAACACCTGTCTCTTGTTCCAGTAATGAGCGCGGAGATGGGATAAAACACCAGCGGAACCAGAGACCAGGGAGAGAGAGAATCAGGACGGTTGATGCGCAACACAAAGAGAGACTGAGTTACCGGAAGCCGGAAGTGCCGACCCGGAAGTGATTGCTATTGTCTGAGACTGAGAGAAGCCACACTGTTGAGTGTGTTTGACGTTTTGAGTTATAAAATAAAAGTGCATCAACCGTCTAGCCGACCCCCGTGTCCTCTTCCTTCCTCACATTCACGAACTTTGCTACAATCAGGATGTCCGTCTCTGTGGTATGTACTGTATTTAGGGGCCTTTGTGTGTCTTTACGCGCAGTTTATGAGGACATGATTCGGTTTATGGACTATTGTATGTGACTAGACCTTAGAGGTAGCAAGCAAAACGGTTTTGCACGTCAGAGTCAGACTAGTGTTATACAGAACAACAATGGAGTAACCGTTAGCGCATTTGAATGACGAAGCACGCGATCGTATCGTTTACTGATGTTTACTCATGCGACGGTAGCCAATAGCAGAGACATTTGAAGTTGATTTACTCACCGGCTGCTTCCAAAGCAGGACCGATTCTTTATCGCTGGGACCGCTCTGTCAAAAACACACTTCTTTGGTATGATTTGGTGAAGTCCTGTGACAGCAGTGACCGTGGAAATCCACTTTGCGACGCGACTGAAGCGATGCCTTGAAGCTTCCCGTCATTTCTGCTTTCAAATCGGTTCAAATGCAGCGCTGCCTTCCCGGAATGCTGTGCTGAACCGTTGAAGTTGCTCGACGTCACCCATAGGAATAAAGTGGAGCGCGGCGCGTCATAAGTGTTCACGGACGAATGGATCTGCACCTGAGAGACTGTTTACGGTGTGCATTTCCTCTCTCTCCCTCTAGTTACGCGCGCGCGCACCCTTCCGGGAGAAGAGCCCGTACAGCCCATACAAGGAACTTCCGATCTATTTAACGTCAAGTAGACCCATACTCGAAAAAAAACTTGCCGAAACTTGTGAGAAACCGGAAGGAGTATTTTTAACACAGAAATACTCCATCAAACGTCCAACATTAGTTTTTGAAACTTTGTCTATGTTTAGGATGGGAATCCAAGTCTTTAAAGGTGTAAAAAGCTCAGTATGCATGAAACAGCATTTCACCCCCCCTTTAAATATGCCGGTATTTTACATTTGATTACTTTATTCCATTTTTCTACCTAAAAACTAATGTTAGACCTACCTGAAAAACCTGAAAAGCATTGGTTATTTTATTCTCATCTTTGCTCAATAGTATTTATTTGTGCTGCTGCTTCTATTTAAGTTATTTGATCTTATTTTCTTTGTTTTCATTTGACAGTAGTCCTTTATCCCCTGAACATAGCAAATACCGAACTGTACTGAAACGTGAACCCAAAACCGTGATACAAAGCGAACCGTGAGCAGTCTGTACTGTTACACCTCTAGCGTAACCTTTGAGGGGGTGCCACAGAATTTTGAAAAATTTCAAAGGGTAAAAAAATAAATCGTTAGATTAGTCGACTAACCGGAAAAATAATCGTTAGATTAGTCGACAGAAAAAATAATCGTTAGTTGCAGCTCTACCTACAACCAATCAGAGCAACGAAGGGACGCAAAACGTTACTTGTCAAATGTCAACAGAGCTCAACTGCACTGTGATGCCAAGTCCGCGTTTTTTCCGCGGGTTCTTTTCTATGTCTGCGGGTTGAAGCGACTATTATGTGATATATAGACCCTGGAGTGCGAATTTTAGCAGGCAACCTTGCCACAATAACACACATTTTACCCCCCAAACGCCATTTTTTCACCGGAGAACCCCACTGTTACTTGCCGCGTTTTGTTGTAAAAACTTGGCAACTCTGTCTGCACGCGCGCTGAAATCAGGCTGGAATACACGATCTTTGCCAGAGTTGTAAAATAATTTAATGATACACAGAGTACTTACCCAACATGATCATCATTTCTGAGAGAAATTGTGATGGTGAATGCATATACAAACAAGCTCTCCGTTTAGGATTCAAACAAATATAATCCAAGCCCCTTTGATGACGTGCATGATTACGTTACTGTTGATCATCTGTCCGTCATCGTCTAAAGCCCGCCCTGGATGATTTCCTTGGTCCGAACAGTTTCTGTTCGGAGATAATCACTCCTCTATGGAGCAAGGCCAGACCGAATTGCCCGATCTAAAATTTTTGTGGGCGGGGCTAAATTCGGCTGGCTTCCAGGCTAGCTTTTTAAGGGATTGTGTTGCTTTTGTGTCCATTTTCTGAATAAACAAATAATATATTAGCGAAGATTGACTGTAAACATATTAAAGCACATACAATATAATTACAGTATGCCTATTCTTTAATTATTGTACTTGCCTCAATTTAGGGACCATGTGGTTTTTCTCTTATTCACTTTTAGGGACCTTGATACTATTGTGTCTATTTTCAGAAAATAATAATAAACCATTTAAAAGGTAATTAACACAGAAATATCAGTGAAAATTACTGTACAAAAATATAAATGTTCATACAATATAATTACATTTCAATTATTGCACTCGAATGCTTTGAATACATTAATAAATCAATAAAAGGTAAGGTAACTAGAGATTAATGCCAGCTCCAGCTTGGATCCAGCCTCTGAAGACTTCTAATGAACCAACACCAGATGACACCTACCCCTGCAAGCTCACCATAACATCAATTGATGATTTAAATATGGATGAAATACAACATGTATAATCATGTTATCATTGCTTTAAAATGCTAACTAAATTTTCTTAAATGGATATATGGTTAAATGTCAATACTATAATTTGTAATCTTACAACTGTACTTCCTAATTTAATTGATTAATTAAATTGACTTGAAAGAGCCATTGCATTTTGATTACTGTACCATTTTGATGTTATGAACCTAATCTGACAATGCCGTTAGAAGAGTCATCACATTGTGGACCCATTTGGGGAAGTAAAAAAATTACCTGGTGCTTTATACCCATCGTGTTTGAATATCTTCATAAAAAATTTCAAATATTTTTTACTGTAACGTTATGAATGTATAAGCAATGGATCCATGAACAGTGTTGTCATATATGTCAAATTCATGGATCCATAACTTCAAAATGATACAGTAAAAATGTCTGGAATTTTGCATGGTGACAGTCAGGTACACTGGGTATAATGCTCCAGTGCAACTTTCAATGCACCTATAAAGCCCCCTGAGATATAGCGCCTCCAAATGGGCCAACAATGCAATAGCAATTCTAACTGTGTTGTCATATATGTCAAATTCATGGATCCATAACTTCAAAATGCTACAGTAAAAATGTCTGGAATTTTGCATGGTGACAGTCAAGTACTCTGGGTATGATTTCCCAGTGCAACTTTGAACGCACCTATAAAGTCCCCTGAGATATAGCGCCTCAAAAATGGGCCAACAATGCAATAGCCATTCTAACTGTATTGTCATACGTATATACAGTCTTGTTCAAAATAATAGCAGTACAATGTGACTAACCAGAATAATCAAGGTTTTTAGTATATTTTTTATTGCTACGTGGCAAACAAGTTACCAGTAGGTTCAGTAGATTGTCAGAAAACAAACAAGAGGCCGCCATACTCCTAGTAGAGTGGGCTCTGACAGCTAATGGACACTGCTGATCAGAAGACCCATAAGCCAGTGAGATAGTCTCGACTATCCACTTGCTCATTGTATGTTTGGACGCAGGGAGACCCCTGTTATGAGGTCCAAAACAAACAAACAATTGATCTGCTTTCCTCCACAGGGCAGCTCTGTGGACATTAGCATCCAGTGCTCGCACTGGACATACAAGGTTCAATCTTTCCTCGTCTGGATTAACAAATGGAGGAGGACAGAGAGCTTGCAGCACTATAGGCCGTGGAACATTGGGTAACACCTTCGGAACATACCCTAATCTAGGGTAAAGGAAAGCTTTAACCATCCCTGGTGCAAACTCCAAGCACGAAGGGGATATTGATAAGGCCTGAAGGTCTTCTACTCTCTTAATAGAAGAGATGGCAAGAAGGAAGATGGTTTTCAGAGTCAGAAACTTTTTCTGAGATAATGTCAAGTGGCTCGAACGGAGCCGCAGATAAACCTTCCAACACTATAGCCAAATCCCAAGTAGGAATTTGAGTGCGCACCACAGGGCTCAGCTTCTTAGTGCCACGAAGGAAACAAGTTACCAACGGGTTCCTCCCCACAGTGATACCATCCACAAGGGCATGGTAAGCTGATATAGCCGACATATACACATTTAGTGTAGAAGGGGTTAACCCAGAAGATAAACGATCTTGTAGAAAATCTAGCACTGAACCAACAGGGCAGTTGACTGGATCTAACTGTCGTTCTTGACACCAAGAAGTGAACAACCTCCACTTCAGAGCATATAGTCTCCTCGTGGATGGAGCTCTTGAGCTAAGAATGGTCTCCACTACCTCGTTAGAGAGACCAGGCTCTATGAGCTTGGCCCCCTCAGCGACCAAACCCACAGGTTCCACATATCTGGGCGGGGGTGAAATATTGAGCCCTCTGCCTGAGATAGAAGATCCCTCCTGATGGGAATCTTCCAAGGTGAGCCATCGAGCAGTGTTACGAGGTTCGAGAACCAAATCCGGCTCGGCCAGTAAGGAGCTACTACCAGTTGACTTATCCCTTCCCAGGGAACTTTCTCAAGAACTCCCTGGAGCAGAACAACTGGGGGAAAAGCGTACAGACGCCGCCTTGGCCACGTCTGCACCATGGCATTCAGTCCCAGAGGAGCTGGAAGTGTTAAAGAGAACCAGAGTGGACAGTGCGTCGTATTCTGAGACGCAAACAGATCCACCTCCACCTGGCCATACATTTCCCAAATGAGCTTCACCACCTCGGGATGAAGTCTCCATTCCCCTGGCCTCAGCCCCTGTCTTGACAGGATGTCCGCTCCTATATTCTGGGCCCCCGGGATAAAGATTGCTCTCAAGGAGAGTAACTTCCCCAGAGACCACAGGAGGTTCTGGTGCGCCAGCTTGCACAGTGGGCGCGAACGCAGAGCCCCCTGACGATTTACATAGGAAACCACCGATGTGTTGTCCGTACGGACCAACACACGATGACCCCTCAGGTCCGGGAGGAAGAACTTCAATGCATTGAAGACTGCCATCATCTCCAGGCAGTTGATGTGCCACGAAAGATGATGGTCCCCCCACAGACCCTGGGCTGAGCAGCCTTCCATTACCGCTTCCCAGCCCGTGAGAGAGGCATCTGTCGTCAGGATGACTCGATGACATTGTGCCCCCAACACCGGACCCGGGGACAGAAACCAGGCTTCCTTCCATATGACCAAGGTGCGGAGACACCGCCGCGTGATCTTGATCATACAAAAAGGGTTCCCCCTCTGGGAAAACCCTCTGGTCCTGAGCAACCACTGCAAGGGCCTCATGTACAGCAGGCCAAAAGGAATCACGTTAGATGCCGCTGCCATTAACCCCAGCAACTTTTGAAACTGCTTGACAGTGAATGACTGGCCTAGTTTTATTCTCTTTACCGCTGACAGAATCGCAGCGATGTGCGTGGGTGAAAGCACTGCCCGCATTGCTACAGAATCCCAAACCACGCCTAGAAAAGTGGTCCTCTTTACTGGAGAAAGCACACTCTTCTTCGCGTTCAGCCTCAACCCCAACTTTTGAATATGCGCGAGGACGACATCTCGATGCCGAACCGCCATCTCCTGCGACTGTGCCAGAATCAGCCAGTCGTCTATATTGTTCAGAATGCGTATGCCCAGCAGCCTGAGCGGGGACAGAGCTGCATCTACGCATTTCGTGAACGTGTGGGGTGAGAGAGCTACACCAAATGGAAGAACCCGATACTGGTATGCTTTGCCCCCGAAAGCGAACCTCAGGAACTTCCTGTGTTGTGGAAGGATGGAGACATGGAAGTATGTGTCCTTCAGATCTATCGTGACAAACCAATCCTCGGATCTGATTTGGGTCACAATCTGACTTAGCGTCAGCATCTTGAATTTTAGTTTCCTGACTGTACAATTCAGACGATGAAGATCTAATATGGGGCGCAACCCTCCATCCTTTTTTGGAACTAGGAAGTACCGGCTGTAAAAACCTGAATCTCTGTTCTGTACAGGGACCTGTTCTATAGCCTCCTTTTTTAACAAGGTTTCTACTTCCTGTTCCATTATCAGAGTCTGCTCAGGACGTATTAATGTTACCAGCACTCCGTTGATATGAGGTGGGTGGAACCCAAACTGAATTCTGTACCCCTTTTCTACCGTCTGCAGGACCCATAGCGATATATTTGGTAGAAGTTTCCACTCTGCCAGAAAATCTACTAAGGGAACCAGCTTCTCGGGGCTGGTCTCTGATATTTCCACTGCAAACATCTCGGTGGCCTGAAGCATACTGGCAGCCCCTAACCGATCTGGCTGCATTTCTAACCTCCCTGGAATCTGTGAGTGTGACACCTTGTCCTGTGGACGACGAGTCACGAGCTCGCTGGAAACCGCCCACGGAGACCTGACACTGTTGGCATCAGGACTTCTTTTGGCCTGAAGCCTTCATTGACTGAAGCACGGCCCTCAGGTTGGTCTTCGGCTTAGAAGACTTTGGCTGAGAGTGCCAACCTGGCCCACCGTATCTCTGAGATGGAGCACGAGATGCGGCACTTTCTTTTTGCTGCTGCCTGTACGAAGAGCTAGACGGCTGGGGCTGATGGGTGTGAGGGTTGGTGGCGGTGCGGGAGATATTTTTTAAAAGCCTCCGCTTGTTTTTTATTCTCCTGAAATCTGTCGACGACTTAATTTACAGTGTCACCGAACAGACCAGTGGGTTCAACTGCCGCATCAAGGAGAAAAGCCCTATCTTTATCTTTAATATCAGATAAATTGAGCCACAGATGTCTCTCTGTTGCCACCAAGGCTGCCATAGACCGCCCAATAGCTCTAGCAGTCTACTTGGTGGCTCTCAGAGATAAATCTGTGGCCGGACGCAGTTCGCGAACTGCCTCAGGGCTCATTGTTTCACCGCCATCCAAATCCCACAGCAGTTCAGCCTGGTACGCTTGCAAAATACTCATTGTATGCAAACACGCAACAGCCTGTCCTACTGCCGTGTACGCTTTCCCCACTAGCCTTGATGTTGTTTTTAATGGTTTAGTGGGGAGCGTGGGGGCCTTCAGGGACGGTGCCAAAGCAGGGGACAGATAACTAGCAAGTGACTGATCCACTTTAGGCATCGCCCCATAACCATATTCTTTTAGCCCCCTTATACCACTATATGTTTTTACGTGAGGGCTGAAAAGACGTGATGAATATGGTTTCCTCCATGATCTACACAGCTCACTGTGTAAATCAGGAAAGAAAGGAAGCGCCTTGTTTCTCGGCTGGCCAATCAATATTTAACTTCACCACAGTGCGAGTAATCACCTCCACCAGCTCTTCGTGTACTGGGGAAAGAGATGGCGAATCATCTTCCCCTAATCCGACGCTCAACACATCCACCCCCTCAGAGCTGGAGCGTTGAAACGACGGGCTCTCACTCTGGGCGGAAGAAGCCACAGCGCGGGCTCCCGACACAGAGATTGAGCGACAGATCTCGCGGGTGAAGGCAGAGAAAGACCCAGATAGCAGACAAACAGTGAATCAGCGTTGAATCAATGTTAATGCATCAACTAAAATATCATTGAATCAATGTTGAGATTTATCATTGATTTTTCATCAGGTTTGCACCCTGAAATAATGTTATTTCAACGATGAAAAATAGATCAAGATGGGCTTAAAATCAATAGTTTTTCAACTAAAATTAAACCACTTATTTAAGTGAATCAATGTTGAATTAATGTTAATGCATCAATCAAAATATCATTGAATCAAAATTGAAATATAACATTGATTTTTCATCAGGTTTGCAGCGTGAAATAATGTTATTTCAACGATGAAAAATAGATCAATCTTGCTTTATGTACAGCAGGATTCTATGCCAGTTAATTGTATCTTTATTTTATTCATTATAATCAGAGACCATGTGTGGCTGCAATCGATATGATTTGCATCAAAAAGTCACTCAAAGTAAACGGCATCCTTCAGTTTACATGCAAATGTATTTATTTATGCTCCCACAGTTACAACAGGAAATCTCACATTGACTTAAAACAATTACATCTGAATTTATAACACAAATGAGAAGAGCCTGGAAAAACATGACAACTTGCATCTGCAAAATGGAAGTAAATACAAATGTAAACTTGCCAATAAATACAGAAATGACACAGTACTACTGAAAGAAAGAAGGTAGAAGAAAGAATAAAATACTCCAAACTCAGGGGTTTCCACCATGAGCAATGTCCCCAAGCCTTTCAGGGGCGTAACAGAGCCAGTTTTGCACCGTCCCAACAAAGATAAACTCTGATGCCTCCTTATCAGCATTCACGGCATCTAAAACAACAAGAAGTTAGTAAATATTTGGAAATGTGATTAATTATACATTACAAATATAGCCTACTACAAAATGAAGTGAAACTTGAAATTTTATCAAAATCTTGATATCCCAGTTAAAACGGAAACATTAAATTCAGAACTATTTAATGCATTTTAGTATAGACTTTAAAGGACCTGCAGACACACAATGAATGAATGAAAAAGCAAAGTTAATATATCCGGTGTTTTATCTAATAATATTATGGTATTTAATTGTAAATAAATAAAGTGTGAAAATGAAACAAGTAAATGAATGACCAAATAGCTAAATCAAGAAAATAAAAGAGGAGCTGTATAGGCTATGGTGGTTTGGAAGAGATTTTTTTCCATTTACAACACGAACAAGGCACAACAGTTTGCTGCATTTCTGCAGTTTGATATAGCTGCCTACAGAACTTAAAGATCACACTCTTTTCTTTTCTTTTTTCTTGCTGCATTAAAGATTAAACTGTAATCTTAAAGACGACAGTCGGCGTCGGGGGGGTGGGGGGGGGGCAGCATAATGGCCGTTAAAAGTTAACCAAGCCGGCCAGGTTGCACGAGAAAACATATAAATGGCAGATAAAAAAAAAATCAGACTTACTTGCGGCTTGGAAGTTCCCGGTAAACTGGACATTTGTCATGCCAGGAGGCTTCAGAGCTGACGACGGGTTCCAGTAAAGTGACGATCGGCCTATGCTTCACTATACCTATATGTAAATGATATGCAAACTACGCTCTACTTACCCCTCCCCTCAGACCCCGCCCCTCTCCACGCCAAAACAGTGACAGAAAGTTGAAACTGAAAATCAGTGACATTGAAAAAAAACTGACATTGTAAAAAAAATCTGTCACTGAAAAAGAGTGACATGAAGAAAAAATCTGAAGATTGTCACTGAAAAATAGAAATAAATCCCAATACAATAAAAGAATAAGATTGTAAGATTTTAATTATTTGATTTTTTAATTGCCACTAATACTTGTTTCAATGCCAATACAACTGTTTTCAATGCAAATGTTTCAATGCCAATGTTTCCTTTTTCAGTTCTGCTTTGGTTTTCAAAGACAATTTTAATTTGTGATGCCAAATTTTAAAGTCACCATTCTGGCTCCATACTATGAGGCGAATTCGCGTCTGTTGTGTAGTGAATGAAGCGAATGGAGTCAAAATGTTCACGCGTCCATGTGCGAATAGCGCTATTTATTTGCGTCACTCGCGTCTGGTGTAAACGCAGCATAACTGTTATGTGAGGGGGGCGGTTCAAGATGGCGCTCTAGCAACATGTGAATTGATGAGCTCCGCGAACTCAAATAGTATTATTGGTTTATAGTGCAATTAAAAAAAGATTCTGCCACTCTCTTTCAATTCATAATATCAGTTAGTTAACAAATACTGTTTTATAAGAGAGTGACACAATGGGCAAATCCGAAAAAAGGAAAAGCAAGAGCGCTCCTCAGGTAAACGTCAACACTGCCATTAAAACTGGCAAAGACCAAGCTTCCGGAAGTCTTGTAAAAGACAATCTTCATGACTACAGCAAGATAAATCCTGATTTTGATGATTTCATGTTATGCGAGGAGGAATTTCCTGCTCTGCCAGACACTCCATGCAAATCTCCTGCTACCAAACAACGGAAGACCGTAAGTTATGACATTGCTGATGTTCTCTCGCAACTCGGTGGACTCTCGCAATTAATAAATACTCGGTCTGATTCTCTGGAAAACATGATAGGAGAGAATACACGCGCGATTACCAGCATGAAGGAGGTAATACATGAAAATACCAAACAAATCACAAGTGTCAAGGAAGCTATCGAATTCATGAGTGAGGAAGTTAACAGTCTGAAAATCAAGTACGGAGCGGTAGAGTCCAAGGTGGGTAAAGTGGAGCAGGCTACCACTGAACATGAGAGAAGACTGGCACATCTGGAGAGCTATTCGCGACGTTGGAACTTACGCATTTATGGCATCCCAGAGAAGGACAGAGAAAATGTTCGGGAATCGGTCATCCAGGTGTGTCAGCAACTCCTACCAGAAGACAAGGACAAACTTTCAAGCGCCATTGACTCTGTACACCGACTTGGTCGCAAACAACCGAACAAAAACAGAGGGATTATTTTCCAGTTTACCTCCCGTTTCTACCGCGACGCCGTGTGGCGTGCAGCAAAGGAGTCGGCTTTTCTCAGGGAAAATAAACTGAAAATATCCGAGGATTTGTCCCCAGCAGATAAAGAGAGGAGAAACAAACTATGGCCAGCAGTAGAAAAAGCAAGACAAGACAATAAACGCGCTTACTTTATTGGTGGTAGGGCCTTTGTTGAAGGAGTCGAAATATACCCTCCAGCGTGAAACTTTATGTAACGTTACCTGATTTGGATATTCGAATCTCCTTTCGTGATATAGCCTACTGAGAGCGTGAGCTAACAGTTTGTTTAACTGAGAATTTATTTTATTTTCTTATTATCTTCTCTTCAACGGACTTTATTTATTTAGTTCTTTTATCTTTTGAGTTCAATCTAATCTAAAAAAATCTCTTCTGAAGAAGAAGGGAGAAAAAAGAAGAGGAAAAAACAACTCGTTGCTCACGGATAAAACCAAGGAAGACTTTGAAGACTACCTCGATTATTATGCATATACTAGGCCTACTAAATGTGGGATTACTACAATTACTCTTTTTTTTTCTTTTCTTTTTTTTTTATAGCCTGCCCTTGAGATTGAACAACATTATTTGCATTGGCACAGAGTTTGCTGTTCTCATCGTTCTGTGTATATTTGTTATTACACATTTTCTGAGACTTGTTTAATCTACCTTTATAATAGACTTCTTTTCTCGTTTTATGTCTCTATCTTTAATTTCTTTTAACACTAGAGGGTTAAGAAACCTGACTAAAAGGAAAGCGGTTTTTCTATATCTTAAACAATTTAATTCAGATTTTTGCTTGCTGCAAGAATGTCACTCAACCAAAGAGGATTATAATTTTTGGAGATCTCAGTGGGGATCAGATTTATGGATGGCTCATGGAACAAGTAATTCAGCTGGCGTTTGTATTCTTAGAAACCGTTTTAATGGGAAGATTCTTTGCTCTGATTATGACCCAAGTGGACATTATATCTGTCTTGTAATGGAAATTTCAAATGTTAGATATGTTATTGTTAATATTTATGGGTTTAATCAACAACAAAAAAACGAAAAACTTCTTGATCAAGTGGAAGAACTTGTGTTGAAATTGTTAACTAAATACCCCAATTCCTTTTTAGTTTTTGGAGGAGATTTTAATGTGACGTTAGATAACATCTTAGACAGATGGCCCCCAAAGTCTCCTGATAATTCAAATTTGTACTTAAAGATGTTTATGCAACGTTTTTCTTTAGTTGATTGCTGGCGAGATACTCATCCTTCTCAAAAAATATTTACTTGGAGTAATAATTCTCTTTCACACCAGTCTCGTATTGATATGTGGCTTATCTCTAGAGATTTAAATAATGTATCTTCTAATATTATTCCATCGCCTCTCTCCGATCACAAATGCATCTCAATATGCATTCCTTTTTCAGATACTACTAATTTACATAGAACTACCTCATATTGGAAAATGAATATCTCCTTGCTTAATTATAAGGAAGTAAAGGAAAAAGTACATTTTATAATTGTATATTACTGGGAAAAAGCAAATAAGGAAAACAGTTTTTGCTGTAATTGGGAATTAGCAAAATACGAAATTGGTAAATATCTACGTGCTTTTAGTAGCCAATTGGTTAAAAAGAAAAAAAAGGATGAGAATATTATAATATGCAAAATCTCAAATCTTCTATCTAAAACAGTTTTATCGGATGCTGAAAAGGTTGAACTTTCTAATCATCAAAATGCATTAGATGAGTTTTATAAACAAAAAGCTGAGGGAGCATTTGTTAGATCACGGAAAAAATGGATGGAGAAAGGTGAGCAAAACTCCTCCTACTTTTTTAGATTGGAAAGACAACAAATTAAATATAACCAGATTGAAAAGCTTATGATTGATGAAACTCTTTGTGAAGACCAGAAAGTCATTGCCAATTTTTGTGCCAAATTCTACAACGATTTATATACTTCTAAATTTAACAAACAACATGCTCATGACTTTTTTAAATCATTTTCTTCTATAAATCAATTAAGTGAATCTGATCAAGCTTTTTGTGAAACCCCTATTACTTTAAGAGAAATCGATGATGCAATTAAGTCTTTAAAAACAAACAAATCCCCTGGTACAGATGGTTTAACATCCGAATTTTATCATGCATTTAGTAAAAGTATAACCCCTTTTTTGTTGAATGTTTACAAGGAAAGCATAAATAAATCTTTCCTTCCACCGACTTTATGTCAAGGGTTGATCACCTTAATCCCAAAACCAAATAAAAACCTGTCTTTAATAGATAATTGGCGTCCAATAACGTTATTAAACAATGATTACAAAATTATTGCCTTAGTATTGGCCAAAAGATTAAAAGGTGTATTACATTATATTATTGATGAAACTCAATCTGGCTTTATGCAAAATAGACACATATCTAATAATATAAGATTAATATTAGACATTTTAGATTACTCTGATATGATTAATAATAATAGCTTCATCTTTTTTTTGGATTATTATAAAGCATTTGATACTTTAGAACATAATTTTTTATTTCAAGCACTTAAAAAAATTGGCTTTGGTGATTCATTTTGTAAAATGGTTGAAGTGTTATATGTAAATGGGAATAGTTCAATTAAATTAAGCAACGGTACCTCTCCCAGGTTTTCTTTAGATCGTGGAGTTAGACAGGGATGCCCAGTGTCTCCTTATTTGTTTTTAATTGCAGTACAATTTTTAAATATGCATATTAGAATGAGTAATTTAAAAGGCATCACAATTGGAAATACAGAATTAATTATTAGTCAATTAGCTGATGACACAGCATTATTTTTAGAAGATTCATCTCAAATTTTAATAGCCCTAAACACCCTTCAAACATTTTCTAAAGCCTCTGGGCTAAGTCTAAATATTAATAAATGTGAACTACTTCCCATTAAAAGTTGTAGTGCTTCATCAATCTGTGGGATAGCTGTTAAAAGCACGATTAAATACCTTGGTATAGAAATAACTAAAGATAAAAACAGATGTGCTACTAATTTTAATTCAATTATTGCAAAAACAAAGAAAAAATTTAATTGTTGGCTTCAAAGAGATCTCTCTCTTAAAGGAAGAGTTTTGCTTACTAAAGCCGAGGGGCTATCTCGTCTATCTTATGCTGCCCAGTCTCTCTATGTTGATAAACCTACTGGTAATATGATCGATAGAGTCCTAACAGATTTTGTTTGGAAAAACAAAACACATTATTTGAAAAGATCTGTGATACTGAACACCTATAATAAAGGTGGCTTAAATCTTATAGATTTCAGTTCCTTAAATTATACCTTTAAAATAAATTGGCTTCATCGGTATTTGAAAAATCAACATTCCATTTGGTATATTTTTCCACAACAAGCTTTTTCATATATTGGAGGTATTCATTTTCTGTTGATGTGCAATTACAGTATTTCAAAAATTCCTATCAAACTCTCAAATTTCCACCAGCAGGTACTTTTGGCATGGGCTTTAATATATAAACACAATTTTACCCCCCATAAATGTTTTATTTGGAACAATCAAAATATTTTATATAAAAATAGAATGCTTTTTTTGGACCAGTGGTTCAAAAATGGTCTGTTTTTAGTAAATCAATTATTTAATAATCAAGGCTTATTAATGACCTATACTGAATTTCTTTGTGAATATAATTTGCCAGTTACCCCCAAAGAATTTGCTATAGTTATGGGAGCAATACCATCAGGAATTAGCATGCTCTTAAAAAACAGCAGTCATTCTACTCTTAATATTACTATTCCTCAACCAACAGAAACCCCTATAGGTACAATATGTTTTTCTAGAAAGAGGGATAGAAATTATAAGGTTAGATCCCTTTTTCTTGAAAATATCATCTCTGTATCTCCCTCAATCTCTTATTGGAATAATTTATTTATAAATTTAAATTGGAAAAAGATTTGGTCCTTGCAACAAAAATACTTTCTGACCAATAAAGTAAAAGAAGTGTCTTTCAAAATAATAAATAAATTTTACCCTGTTAAACATTTCATGAGGAAATTTAAAACAGATATTGATATAAGATGTTCATTTTGTCAAGTCCATATAGAAACTGTTTATCATTTATTTTGGTCATGCTACTATGTCAAACAACTTTGGAAAAATATTGAGGCCTTTATTAATGATAATATCCAGCAAGGCATATCCATAACTTTTAAAGACATTATTTTTGGTCATTATGGCTGCGACCCTAGTAAAAACAACGCTGTCTTTGTTATAAATTTAATGTTTATTCTTTGTAAATTCTATATCCACAAATGTAAATTCACTAACAACAAGCCAATTTTTTGTGTCTTTTTGAAAGAATTTAACATATATCTTAGCACTATATCATCCTCTTTAAATAAGAAAGCAAGTAAAACGACCTCTATATGTAATGACTTTAATCTGCATACCCTAACTGATGTATAAATATCTTACCCTCATTTTCTAATGTTCTTGTTCTATTATCTTTCTTCTCTTTACTTTATTCTTTCTTGCCTTTATTTTCTGATGACATTGGACATATTGTTGATGCATCCTTTGTATTATTGTGCATTGTTACAAACTTGTATATTATAGACATGTCATCTCTCTTTTGCATTAATAAAAAAAAAAAAAAAAAAAAAAAAAAAAAAAAAAAAAAAAATTAAGCTTTCAAAAAAAAAAAAAAAAAAAAAAAAAAAAAAAAAAAAATAACTGTTATGTGTGCTAAACCGGAACTGAGATACCGTCAACCGGAAGTATCGAGTGTCATGGCGACGCCCACTAACACTTGCAGGAAAGTTGTGGATAGGGCCCCAGAGCGATTCTATTGTTCTATCCATAGACATCATATCCACTGGTGTAGTCTACGTGATACGCAGGTGTACGCCATATTAGTACTGATAATATAACCAAGCATTTAGCTGATAGCACTGCAGACTAACGTAAACCGGAAGTTCGTTACCGGCTTTGTCTACGTTGCCATAGCGATCATGGGAAAGGTCAGAGTTCGGGAAAGTTGTGGATTGGCTGAAAGAACTTTTAATGGGTAACCTGTTCAGAGCCTGATTACAATTCTTACAAAATCGTGTTTTGATTTTTGTTGTTTAAATTGTGTAAAAATAGTCTTTGATGTCTTACAAATCATTTCATATACTAGTATATAACTGAAGCTAAAAGTGCTTATATAAGTAAATAAGATATATACAAGCATATCTCGTATAAAATCTATTTATTTTGTGCACCTGTTCTTTTTATTCTTTATTATTTACATTATAGGTACATTAATATGTCATGATTTTGTATTGGTAGTATTACTTCGTTTATCAGTTGAAATAACAATCAGTTTGATGTGTGTGTGTGTGTGTGTGTGTGTGTGTGTGTGTGTGTGTGTGTGTGTGTGTGTGTGTGTGTGTACTTAGTATGGCAATGAATTCATAGTTTATTTTTTAACAATTGCTTGTCCAGAACCATGTATAACAACTTTTGATCAGGCATTTAAAACCGCTACCAGCGGACACAATTTCACAGGCGGACATGATTTCTCATTACACCGTTCCATCAGTGGCTGTTGCTTAAAGGGTTAGTTCACCCAAAAATTAAATGTCTTTTATTAATGACTGGTTAGTTAGACTCTTTTGAAGCGTCGACAATACATTTTGGTCCAAAAATAACAAAAAACTACGACTTTATTCAGCATTGTCTTCTCTTCCGCGTTTGTTTTCAAACCTCAAATAAAGAATCAAACGACCGGATGTGATGTATTCCAAAGTTGTCCAATCAAATTAGTGTGCACAAATTGAGAATTACTATTATTTTTGTTTATCACGTTTTATTTTATTTTATTTTAAAACTTTTAAAAAAATGCATAATAGATGAATGTTAAATTAATAATTTAATTGTATTATTTTTAATGTCTTTATTTTCTAAATAAATCTGCTGAACGGATCGGGGTCAGCCCCTTAATTAAAGCTACACTGTGTTATTTTTCCCCCCATCTAGCATTGAAAAGGTATATGACCATCCAGTGAATAATAGTTTCTGTTCCTCTCAATTCTGATTTCGTTTTAACTCCTACGGTGGCAGATTTAGTCCAAGATTAGCATGGCAATCCCCCTCTTCACCTTCGACACAGTGCCATATGGGTGCCATTGAGTGTTAAAACGCGAAAGGCGAAGATTGATTTTATGGGTATGTCCCTCTTTGGCTAATGTACTTTCAAGATGGAGGGGCAACATGGCGACTAGCATTCGAACCCCTCACCCATATGTATTTTCAATGGGATATTATAAATAGAATACTTTATTACTTGAAAGAAGTAAATATACATTAATGAGCACATATAGTTTTGTATATATTTTGTATAAGTGTTTTTAGCTAAGAATAAACTAAAAAAGTTACACAGTTTAGCTTTAAAACACACACACACACACACACACACACACACACACACACACACACACACACACACACACACACACACACACACACACACACACACACACACACACACACACACACACACACACACACACACACACACACACACACACACACACACACACACACAAACACACACACACACACACACACACACACCATCATTATATATCCAATGTGTGAATAAGAGTAAACAGTGTTATTTATTGCTGATATTAGATAGGTCAGTGGCTGCTGTCTGGCTCTTGTGTAATGATCGCTGTGTGCGCTTGTGTGTGTGTGTGTAAGTGAGAGAGTGAATCATTAGTAGCCTAGTTGAACTTGTGATCTAGTTTACTAGTTTACTAGCTGTTGGTCCGGTCCTATATGAAGAATGAACAGATTAATAATAATAATAATAATAATAATAATAATAATAATAATAATAACAATAATAATAATAATAATAAACCCTTAAAAGACGCAGTGTGTCGTCATGTTTTTTGTGTAACGTAGCCTATATGAGAAGGTTGTGATATGATTATATCGGATTGGGGGTTTCTGACCGCGAGTTTATAAGCTTCTCACTTCTCACTAAGCAGTTGATCGTTTACGATTGTCGTGCACTGTACAGTGGAAAGGCGGCTGAAGGGTGATGGCCTTTGCGGAAAGGAATGGCAACTTGTAAGATTCATTCATCCAGTCTGCTCAGTAGGTTCTTGGGACTGGGACCACTCAAGCCCGAGGTTTCCCACGGCCTTTGAGAGGACACGGTCCAGTTGTCCATACTTGTAGCCTATATGTTAGAAGGTCTTCCATGTTTGTGGAACTTCACACACAGAACAACCACTAGTCATGTGTGCCCATCATTGAAAACTGAGACTCACTGAGAATCACTGGATTTACAGAAATTATTTAACTTTTAACAAGTGTTTTCTCAGCATTGTATAATCCCCTCCTGATTCACACATTAATTATTATTTGATTTATCACTCAGTTTCAGTTAGGCATTAAAGTCTTTGGAAGGGGTTTGTCTTTAAAACACATTAAAATGTACATAGTCATGTCATTTCATATTTACATGCAAATTTATTTGTCATCTGAAATTTATTTTACCTAAATATATTTACTTGAAGTGCCCCCTGAGATTTTAAATTGTAGGTCAATAAACTGTAAACACACAAAGCCCTGAAGTTGAGGGAAACCCTGACAATTAATGCATGATGTTTATAACAAAGAATGTAATACATGTTCTTTCTATTTGTTCTTTCTAATTAATATAGGCTGCTTATCTTGTAGGCTACCATATTGATATAAAAATACAAGTATGTTTATTTTAAAAACATAGGCCTGTTAAAAAAACAAAAAAACAAAACATAACAGCTTCAAAATAGCTTACACGTTTTCTATATGTGTATTTATTATTTATTTATACCTGGCTATTAATATTGAATAACTTTATAAACTGAATAACTTTTATAAATTGAATTGTTTTTACAAAGGGTTTTTTGGAAAGGTAAACTGAAAAAAAGGTGAGTGAGTGACAAACACCTCAGCTCTGAGACTCATTTTGATGGATAGATTTTGATAGAAATAGATAAAGTGTAATGAACTTCAATGAGTGTAAAGACCTCACTTCTAGTCTACACATCTGGTGTAGTTTACGCCAACATCAGTGAATCTCGTACACAACGTCAGATCGTGTATATGACCTTCTTTACCGGAAGTGACTTCTATTTCAGGTAAAAAAAACAACAACAACAACAAAAAAAAAAATACAGCTTGATTTCTCACACAAACTGATAATTTTGTGTCTTAAGATAACAATGTGTCATCATGAGGCACAGGGCTCTTTGTGCGTGTTGCTCTCATAGAATTGTTAGTCTACCCATTCACATGCATTATAGGTCCTTCTAAAAAAAATTGCATATGTGATAAAAATTCATTATTTTCCATAATGTAATGATAAAAAATTAAACTTTCATATATTTTAGATTCATTGCACACCAACTGAAATATTTCAGGTCTTTTATTGTTTTAATACTGATGATTTTGGCATACAGCTCATGAAAACCCAAAATTCTCAAAAAATTTGCATATCATGAAAAGGTTCTCTAAATAAGCTATTAAGCTAATCATCTGAATCAACTAAGTAACTATAAACACCTGCAAAAGATTCCTGAGGCTTTTAAAAACTCCCAGCCTGGTTCATTACTCAAAACCGCAATCATGGGTAAGAAAACCCGACCCTGTCCAGAGGGCCATCCTTGAGACCCTTAAGCAAAAGGGGAAGACACAGAAAGAAATTTCTGAACGAATAGGCTGTTTCCAGAGTGCTGTATCAAGGCACCTCAGTGGGAAGTCTGTGGGAAGGAAAAAGTGTGGCAAAAAAACGCTGCACAACGAGAAGAGGTGACCAGACCCTGAGGAAGATTGTGAAGAAGGACCGATTCCAGACCTTGGGGGACCGCAGAAGCAGTGGACTGAGTCTGGAGTAGAAACATCCAGAGCCACCATGCACAGGCGTGTGCAGGAAATGGGTGCCGCATTCCCCAGGTCAAGCCACTTTGGGCTACAGAGAAGCAGCACTGGACTGTTGCTCAGTGGTCCAAAGTACTTTTTTTTTTTTTTTTCTGGATGAAAGCTAATTTTGCATGTCATTTGGAAATCAAGGTGCCAGAGTCTGGAGGAAGACTGGGGAGAAGGAAATGCCAAAATGCCTGAAGTCCAGTGTCAAGTAACCACGGTCGGTGATGGTCTGGGGTGCCGTGTCAGCTGCTGGTGTTGGTCCACTGTGTTTTATCACGGGCAGGGTCAATGCAGCTAGCTATCAGGAGATTTTGGAGCACTTCATGCTTCTATCAGCTGAAAAGCTTTATGGAGATGATGATTTCGTTTTTCAGCACGACCTGGCACTTGCTCACAGTGCCAAAACCACTGGTAAATGGTTTAGTGACCATGGTATTACTGTGCTCAATTGGCCTGCCAACTCTCCTGACCTGAACCCCATAGAGAATCTGTGGGATATTGTGAAGAGACGCACGACCCAACACTCTGGATGAGCCTTAGGCCGCTATCGAAGCATCCTGGGCCTCCGTAAAACCTCAGCAGTGCTGTGGCAGTGCTGATTGCCTCCATGCCACGCCGTATTGAAGCAGTCATTTCTACAAAAGGATTCCCGTCCAAGTATTGAGTGCATAACTGAACATAATTATTTGAAGGTTGACTTTTTTTGTATTAAAAAAACGTTTCTTTTATTGGTCGGATGAAATATGCTAATTTTTTGAGAAAGGAATTTTGGGTTTTCATGAGCTGTATGCCAAAATCATCAGTATTAAAACAATAAAAGACCTGAAATATTTCAGTTGGTGTGCAATGAATCTAAAATATATGAAAGTTAAATTTTTATCATTACATTATGGAAAATAATGAACTTTTATCACATATGCTATTTTTTTTAGAAGGACCTGTATATGACTGGCACACAGCAACGGTTGTAGTTAAAAACCTTAATTTTGTGTTCTACTGAAAAAAAAGACACCTACATGTTGGATGCACTGGGGGTAAGCAGATAAACATCAAATTTCCATTTTTGGGTGAATTATCCCTTTAATTTTGTATTTGGGATGATTACTTTCCACTCTTACGTGGAACTAAACTTCAACATACCTCATAGTGTAGCCTACCCGCAAAATAATATAAGGGTTACATTTGATTATTTTTTATTTCTTCCTTTACATCTGTATTAGTCCTAAGCTAAACCTAAATAGCCTACTAAACTGAGAGAGAGAGAGAGAGAGAGAGAGAGAGAGAGAGAGAGAGAGAGAGAGAGAGAGAGAGAGAGAGAGAGAGAGAGACAGACAGACATCCGGGGATCACTACTGACTCCGCCCACATTCCGCTGACTCTCAGCAGTGCTGTAAATATGGCGGAGGTAAGAAGGACATTTTTTAATTATTTTCAAGAAATAAATAGCCGTTTATTTGCAGTTCACCGAATAAATCTTTTTGTTAATGGATTTGAAAATGACAATAAATCGCATATATTTCTAATTGAGTTCTACGGTAATTTATTTCGAAAGACGCGTTGAATTTTTTGAAATTTTATTTCTGCAAAGTTAATAGCAGTTAGCGCGCCTTCAGTTAGCCAGATACTCTAATATAACCTTACTTTAATATACAATTATATCCCATATATTTACACAAACACCGACGTTTGTATGGATTATTTATGTTAACTCCTAAAGTTGTGGATATTTCTATACCCAAATTTGTACTTAAAAGAGTGTTCCTAATCAAGGCTAGACAAAGTATTAGCTAGACATCAGCCTTAACTTCCAAAGTCATACAGAGCATCCCTAATTCCTCTGGTTTTATCATGGATGTTTTAACCCTGGCCTGCTGTAAGGTTAATTATAATTGAAGGCATTTTCTTAGTGTATAAACTAAGCACAATAAAGGAAAGCTACTGTAGTGCATCTTTTTTATTCTGATTTAGGTCTCCCTGCCACACAGAGGTTTATCACAGACTGTGGAGCATTGCAATTAACAAAATTCTCTGGTAATTTTAATAATTTATTGTTTTTCTTTATGCAAGTTTTATAGCTGATTTAACCACAATCTGAATTTAAAAAAAGTTGTATTAAGAAACAAAACAAAAAACTGTTATTCATTCCAGTAGTTCACAATTGACTTTACACCAGGACCCAGATTTTATATCCTACATCCAAAAGTGACCCAATACAGTAACAGAAATGTCCTCAAAATCAAGCCTGATATTTGTTAATTCTTCCAAATAACAATGTCTGTCCAGTCACCTTCATTTATATAGCGCTTTCTACAATACAGATTGTTACAAAAATGCTTTACAGTGATGATAGGAAATGAATGAAAGATAGATTCAGATAGGCTGTACATCAGCTCTAGAAAAAAAGTTAGTGTCCAGCTAAAGAAAGTTTTTGACTGATTAATTTCTGTTCAGTAGTCATTTACTCTGGTGCCACTTACACAACCTAATTTTGAACTAAAATACAACATTTTTAATGCATTCTGTTCATTCATTTGCAACAGTGTTTGGTGGTTTGAGAATGCAAACTTTGAAATAGGTTTTAAAATGATAGGCTATAATTTCTGTGTAATCAACCCCCCCCCCCAAAAAAAACAAACAAACAAACAACAACAAAAAAAAAAAAACACGTGAATCTGTGACAACGGCTATTGCATCCACATTATTATGTGTTTAATCTATAGCAGTTTAGGGTCCTGCAGAGTTCAGCTCCAACCCTGATAAATCTCACCTTCCTGTAGCTTCCTAGGGTTCTTCCCAATTATTATTTGTGCGTCCTCATTTCCTTTCCTACCTTCATTTCGACACGCCTTAACTCCACCCCTTCAGGATGCGAGGAAAAGACACGAGGGCGGAGGAATTTAATTATGTGAAATATATCCTCACTCCCTTTAGCATCACTTCAAAGCGGCATCAATTAATGATGACTCACGCTGGATTTAGGATTCTTAAATATTAGAGATAACTATTTATATTGTAAGCTTCAGCCTCCACAAATTACCACATTTGCCCATATTTTAATTAATATTACCAGTTATTATTAACAAAATATTCCAGGTATTAACTGCTTTTTATTCATTGTATAGTATTGTTTCTATTTCTTTCTCTATATGTTCCTTTCATTTTCTTGTGCTTTGATATAATTCTGCAACGGTTAGGTGTTGTTATTTGACAAACATTTGTGTCTTGTACATGTAAACATAATAATAATAATGAATAAACTGTTGCATGATGTGAAGGGGGAGGAGAATTTATGCTTGCGTCATTTTTAGTCGATATAACACTTCCGCAAAGGATATACCTGTGTATCCTCGCTCACGACTCCTCAGGAAGCCTCCTCACTCCTCGATCCTCGCCTCCTCGCGGTGGAATTAGAGAATTGAGATCTCCTACAAGATGGCTGAGCTCCATCAATTTCTGGGTCATAGGATGGAGGACAGAGGAGCAAGGATGAATATTGAGAAGCACCCATAGTAACCCTTCAGTCCTTGATTAACTTGTTCAGGTGTGTAAGATTAGGGTTAAAGCAAACCTTTGCAGGCGTTCCATTTGACCCTAAAGGGACTGTGAAGTGGACTTCACAGGGTATCTTAAGTGAGATTCCAAAGGGAGCAAACATGTTCAGTTTTAAGGGTACTGCGAACGGTGTAGCGAACAGTGTAGGGAACATCAACTGTACAGCCAAATCTAATTTTGTCGCAATATTATCCTGTTTGACACTGTGAAGCTGCTTTGACACAATCGTGATTGTAAAAGCGCTATATAAATAAAGTTGATTGATTGATTGATTGATGCATCACTTCACAGGAAGTGGAGAGTGAAAACCAACTGTCATTGCGCGTCACATTACCTGTCTGAACTAACGATTGAGCAGAGCCGTTAGAGGAGTTTTAAAACATCTCTGATATGGAGGAGTTTACACATGCATTTGAATATTCATAGATATTATACAAAGTAGAGTATTTATGAATGGTTATGGCAATAACGGTTACATTTGCATATTATATTTTATGAATATGTAAACAAATTAAAAGTGCTGAGAAGCAGCTGAGGGCTGTAATTAAAAAAAAAAAAAAATACATATTTTAGTTTATTTACCTCAGGAATGTTTACTATGCAGCTGCACATAGGAAAGAAAGCGCACGAGATGAGACCGCTACAAAGACCATTGATTAAGAATACATGTAGTTGACCAAATCAAAATTTTCAAATCAGTATTTTCATATTGAATTACAGATAGGCAACAGCTTCAAATCTGTTCATCGCCTAAATGTTTTGATTATCTTTTATATACATACTGTGTGATTTTTGAATGTATATGCTTATTATATGGTTTTAAATTTGAAAGTAAATAAGGGTACAATATTAATTTAAGTTATATCATAATTTGCGCAACCCCGTCTTTGCTGCACGAGATGAGACTGCTACAAAGACCATTGATTAAGAATACACATAGTTAACCAAATCAAAATGTATTTTCATATTGAATGACAATAACAGGTATAGCTTCAAATCTGTTCATAGTCAATAGCCTACAGGTATATTTAAACGAATGGACAACTAATTATATCTTTTAAATACACAGTGTGTTTTGTAAATGTATATGCTTATTATGTTGTTCTAAATTTTAAAGTAAAGTAAATTGGGCTACAATATTAATTTATGTTATCTCATAATCCTTTGCCTTTCTTTAATGACAGGGCGTTCCACGTGAGCGATTATTGTCAGTGAAGTTCACTTTAGTTGATATACCGTGCTCAGGGAGTAGGGAGCAGTGAACAGTGCATAGTGACCCTGTCGAATGGAACGCATCCTGTGGCTCTCCAGTGCTGCGCTCCACTCCACTTTTAGACACGCACTTGCAAACTTTCCTAAGCACTTCTCCACGGGGGAATCCCCCCAGCCATTTTCATGTGCGTTCCACTTCGAGAAGTGGACAACGGAAGTTTATATGGACAGACCCTTGCTCCCTTGATTTTGACCGAGGGAGCAAATCTACTTCATATGTACACTTTAGGCAGCTTCATATCACAATGCAACATATTGTGTTCAATTAACCCTACCACAAAGAACTCATGATATTTTAATTATTTTTAAAAAACATTTAAAACAACCCAAACACACCTATATATATATATAGAACGCTCCATTAAAAAAATAAAATAAATCAACTCCATAGAGGATTCCACGTGATCAGGGGTTTAGGACGTTCCATTTCCATCCATTGCAAAGATCCCACCAGTAGTGGATACTCATGCAACGTACGCAATGAGACACATCCGAGTGAATGAGATAGAGTGAAGGGCATAATAAAAACAAACTGGAATGCAGGCTACCCAGCACAAGACTAGAGGTCGCCACCCCTGGTCTATAGGCAATCACAATTGAATATGTATGTTTTATATAGTTTTCCTTTACAAAATGACTGGCAAATTGCTTGTCTGGCTTGCATAATACAGCATTTTAATTGTTTGTTATGTTTCATTCAAATGTTACGGTGTATATTTTTGCTTTCTTTTAAATTTTTGTCCTTTAATTTTGTTTATTTTTATTTTTAGCCCTCCTTGGGGAGTTCAAGCCCAGGTAAGACCATTACTAGTTTTCTTATCGTAAAACATGTCTCTACATACTCATGGTTTGATGCCATGAGTTTTGGTTGGTTCTGACAATGTTGATTTTAACCTCTCATCAGAGATGCTGTTGCCTGATTATGATGATGATCAGACCCCTGAAGATGAGGAGCTGCCAGAGGGAGACACAAACTTTGGCATTGAGATTGAAGAACTTGCAAAGGTTTGATGTTATCCTGATTCTCAACATGTTTCAGCTTTTTTGCATGACTTGTTTATTGTCATGTAAAAATGCATATCACAAGTGGTTAGTATAATTAAAATGATTTTAATACTTCAAAAAGTTATTTTTGTGGAGATGCAGATAGTAGAGAATAAACTGGGTAAGTGCGTGTGTTAGGGGTGGCACGGTTCACAAAACCCTCAGGTTCCGTTGGTATCATGGTTTTAGGGTCACAGTTTTAGGTTCTGTATGGCTCTTTTTTTTAATCTTCATATTTATGATATTTTTACCTTTTATAAAGGACATTTTCCCCTAATCTTATTAAATATAGGCTTTGCTTCAGCTTTCCCTTTATATTCTTAAATTTGATTAATAAATTAAATTAGAATAAGATACAATAGGGTTGTTACCACAGGGTGTCCGCGGGGTTTTAAAAAGTATTAAAAAGTGATAAATCAAAATTGTCAAATTTAAGGCCATTAAAAGTGTTAAATGTGGTCTCAGAGGTATTATTTTTTTCCAAATTAGGTATTACTTTTTCAGACTATCAGGTGTCCTATTCTGATTGAAATTCTATCTGCATTCGCGTTAGTTCATTTAAATATGGGCTTTAGCATATCTGGGCACATAATCAAAGATCTTTCATCTCCGTCTCAACGTATGTTTGATGCTGATGTCATATTCAGTGGTCGTTCGGCATCATCTCAGAACACTGCGCGCTCAACAGAAGTGGCTGGCTTACGTTTTATCTAGGCATATCTTCAACGACTATCATCATAAGAGCAATCTTAAATGATTTATATAAAGTCTAAAATGAACAAAAAGAGTTGTGAGAGAATGAGGCGCAATCCATAGACAGTAAACAGTGAGATCCGCGTGTCTGTCTGCTCTTAAAGGGACAGCAGCCAATATGGCTTCCTGTCAGTAAAGTTAAAGAAAAAAGGGAACAGAGAAAATGACCCGCTGCTCTTGACTAAATAACTTTTGTAGCTTTAATAAGGATTAACTATTTCATTTATAGTTTATGCAGTGCAGACTGCCTATAACTTTGATAACTTTATTACATTTCTGTATATTTCCTAACTGTTAAGACAGGAAGGGCAGGAGTAGACATGACATTTATTATAGGTTTTATAGCATTGTTTTAAGTTTACTGAAATTAAAAACTTATATTTTTATATTTTTGAAGCCTAATAATAAATGTAAAAAAAAAAAAAACAGTAGCTGTATTAAAATCAGTAATACTGGCCTTCATTCATAAAAAAATGCCATTTAAACAATTATTTAAAATATACTGTCTTTATGTTGTTTCTACATTAATTTGATTAACTGTGAAATTATTATTTAAAAAATATGTTAAAAACGTACAAAAACATTTATTTTTTTATTGCGATTAATCACAGAAAAAATGTGTGATTAATCTAGTTAAAGTTTTTAATCGATTGACAGCACTAGTTTTTAAACTAGTTTTTTTATTTGTTAAATTCAACAACTTATCACAGTTATAGAAATGTAATATTTGGCTTATTAGGTTTTGTTGTTGGAAAAAAAAAACACTAAATAATTTCATTGCTGAATTACCAATTATTAATTGAAATCAAATGTGTATGCAGTAATGCTTCTCCTTTACCAACCTTTGTGAATGTTGAGATCTATTTTACTGTCTGAATGATAACTTATAACAGATTTCCTCCTGGTGTCGATTATAAATCTATTCTTTTTAGTGTTGTCAAAAATATCGATATTTCGATATATATCGATACTGGAATATCTGAAACGATACGATTCTCAGTTTTTACAGTATCGATATCAGCTGCGCTCTCCTCTCTGACCGTCAGCGAGTTGACACACACAACGGCATATTCTCACTCAGCCCGGTTAACCTCTGAGCACGGCGAACACACGTTCTGCTGGACTTTTTCCTCATGACAGTGTGTTAGTGAGTGATCGGTCTGAATTTCGCGCGGGATTGCACATAAATTAATTCTACTAATCCCCGCAGATTTCGTGCTCCACATCTGAAGCGCACACACACATAGCCTACCGTAATAAAGCCGCCTCTGACATGATACAAGTGCAAACATTTGCTTCCTTTTCCAGGTTATTATTGGTCAAATACACTCAAAGAATTATCAGTGCACATCTGGAAGAGTATTAACGTAAACACAGTCGCAAACAGTTCAGGAAGAACGAGTAACAGGAACAGTGTTTAGGATCCATGCGTCCGTTAGTCTTAAAGGGACCGCAGTCATTTGCTATTCAAACTACAAAAAGACAAACGATCAACTGCTCTTGACTGATCAACTTGTGTAACTTTAATAGTTTCATCTGTACGCTATTGAATTTTTTTACAAAGAACATTATCCAATGTTGTTTTAAATGTAATTACTATGCATTTTTTAAATTCAGTTTCTTATCTGAATGTTAGACTTACCTGAAAAAATAAAGCAGTCTGTTTAATTTGTATCTTCTATTCTATTGCATTTATTTGTGCTATTGTTTGTAATCTGTTTATTTGTTCTTATTTTATTACTGTTTACTCGTCTTTTTAAATCCAATTTACCATTCGAAATCAAGCTTTCTTGTGCTGTGTGTAAGCTATTGCAACACAATTACCCCATTGTAAAAAATACATTGAGATAGCAAAAATTTGTGAGATAATTTTAATAGTAATTGATCAATTGATCAATAATTGTTTAAATCAAAACGATGCCCAACCCTAAGGAACATGCTGGCCACATGAATTTTTAGTAAAAAATAACAATGAATAATAAGTTCTGTTGTCATATTAAGCATCTTATCTTATTTATTTATTTATTTTTTTTACTGTGGTATCGATTTAGTATCGATATATCAATATTTTAGTCTGATATCGTATCGAAGTCATAATTTTGGTATCGTGACAACACTAATTCTTTTTTGTGTTATATATGTCAAAATCTGTGTAAATAATAGAAAGGTCGCTGATTAACACTTGCAATTCAGTGTCGTGATGGTTTTAAAAAATATTCTGAAGGTAGTAAAAAAGGTATTAAAAAGTTGTAAATTTAACTTAAGGATTGCTGTATATACCCTGTACCAAACAAATTAAATAATTAACACTGAAAAATTACAACTGCACTAAATAATGCTATGAGATTGTTTTAACTAAACCACCAGTAGATGGCAGCAGGTGAATCCTTATAAGAGAGTCATTGAGTCGATTCGTTCAAACGGCTGATTCGTTCATAAATGAGGCAGTTGTTTATAGGGCTGTGTATTGCCAAGACTCTGGCGATACAATACGTATCACGATACATGGGTTACGATAAGAGAGGCAATATATTGGAAAGATGTAAGAGAGGCAATATATTGCGATATTTCTTTTTTGTGTGTTTTTGTTTTTTATAATTTAAAAGAATAAAGAACACAACCATAAGCCTAAAACACGAGACAAAGTATTTTATTTAATTAATACAGTATAATTTATATCACTAATCATATGCAATGTGCAATCTAAGTTGAGGGAAATGTAAAGTTACTGCAGGATTCTTTGTGTAAATGTTTTAAAGGTTCACAGTATAGCAGTGGCTATTTAACAACAGAAAGTGCAGTCCATTCCATGACTGAATGACTGTTTGTTTTATATTTAACACAGTAGCCCCGATCACACAGAACGCGTTTTTGCAGCGAGAGGCGCCTTTTTCGAATGGATTTCGTTTGGCAGAGAGCGTTATGCGCGCTGCTTGTGCGCCCTGGGCGCCTTGTGTTTAAACCGCTTGCTGCGCCTCGCGTTTTTGAAGGAGTGCTCCGAGTTCATGAAGTTGAAAAAAAGTCCACTGAGCGGAAAAGCGTGTAACATCATTGCGCTTATTTTCTGTTGTCCAATCGAATGAATGAAGCGGCAAGCCTTCCGTTGTGTTGACCGTTACATTGATTTGACTGACAGTACAGGTGATTCGGGGGTTGCCTAGAAACATTAAAGCGCACTGCTCATTTTTGAATGAGAAAACGCAGACCAAAAAAGGGAGTGCAGTGCGCCTCGCGTTTTCGAACCTGAAAAACGCGTTCTGTGTGATCGGACACTAAAGCTGTTTTCTATAAAGCAGTCTATTGTATAAAGTGCTATTTCAAGTAACGTTACTGAACTGCAGAGCTGGTGCATCCATATCCACATCGCAATTATCTTTCGTTCTCCTGCCACCGCTATCAGTTTTGGAGTGTGTTTATTTTGTTACTGAGAGGAAAATGTGCAGTACATTCTATAGAAATGCTTCTCAGCAGCGCGGGTGACGCCAGGATGTTGAAGGGATACTTCACTGCCTTTTCATATTAAACTATGTTATTCCCTTAACTTAAACGAGTTGATACATACCTCTCTCGTCTCAGTGCGTGCACTTAATCTCTCTGACACGCAGTGACGATCTGATAGCATTTAGCTTAGCTTCCTAAGCCCAGTTCATTCACTATGAAACCAAACAGAGATCAAGTTAGAAGTACCAAACACCTCCACGTTTCCCCTATTTACAGTTTACAGTTACACGAGTAGTTGAACGATCAAGTATGGTGACAAAATAAAACGTGGCGCATTTCTAATCGGATTAAAAAGGAGAACTATAATGTATGGCGGAATAGCACTTCTGAGAGTACTTCGGCTCGGCGCAGTAAAAAGTCCCAGCCGAAACATCTTCCCTCACATCTCCCTATTGACAGAAATGAGAGAGTGAGGGGGAGGTGTGAGGAAAGATGTTTCGGCCGGGACTTTTTACTGCGCCCAGCCAAAGTACTCTCAGAAGTGCTAATCCGCCATACATTATAGTTCTCCTTTTTAATCCGATTAGAGAAGTACCACGTTTTATTTTGTCACCATACTTGATCGTTCAACTATTTGTGTAACTGTATTTAAATAGGGGAAACGTGGAGGTGTTTGGTACTTCTAACTTGATCTCTGTTTGGTTCCATAGTGAATGAACTGGGCTTAGTGGGCTAAGCTAAATGCTATCAGATCATCACCGCGCGTCAGAGAGATTAAGTGCACGCACTGAGACGAGAGAGGTATGTATCAACTCGTTTTATTTAAGGGAATAACATAGTTTAATATGAAAAAGCGGTGAAGTAACCCTTTAAGCGAGCTCTCTGTTTCAATGTGTTTCCCGACTATTAGATTATAGCTTGGCCTATTTTGCAAACAAAATGATTCTTGTCGATTTCCTTAGTGGCTTCTTTTTAGCTGAAGCCAACATGAGTCCACACTTCAGCTCTGTATACTGCAAGAGCGGAATAATTCTATCGTCTTGAGATCTGGGTTTGCTAATGTAAACACTAGTGATGCACGCACTTTTACCTTGCGCTTCTCCGGCTCCGCGTCCGTTATAAGTTCTGAGATAACACTGCCATCTAGCGGTTGGGTGTTATACAGTCTGTGGTTTAAACCGAACACAAAGCCACGAATCTTGGATGTAAATAAATAAATATATAAATATCGATACAGCATTTTTGAGAATCGATACAGTATCGCCAAACATAATATCGCGATATTCACGTGTATCGATATTTTCTTACACCCCTAGTCGTTTATGAATAGGGCATTGAATCTTTGATTCAGTAATGCACAGTTGCTGTGCAATACGTTATGGATGTGGAAATCTGATCTTGGAAATATTTTCACTGCTGAAATAGAACAAAAGCAATAAAGCAATCAATAAAATGTAAGTGACTTGATGTTAATTAATTGTTTATGGAACTGTCAAATGAATCTGTTCATCACAACTGTCACATTTTCTGTTGTGATTCAGGAAAACTACACTCGTTGGTCGTGTCATGTGATTTTTTTTAACTGTTATAAAATATAAAAACTAAACATTTTGAATTTTTAATATAGTATGTTACTGAGTTTCTTTGTGTGAGCGGGGCTGATTTGTTTCCATTTCTCCTCAAGAGGCTGCGCGAGCCTCAACAGCGCAGCCGTCAATTCATTAGCCTATAACGTACATTATATATTATTATCCAGGCAAGCCTTAATCTCGAGCCCTAAAACTGATCAGAAAATGTAACGAAAATGTAACGAAACGTTGTAGAAATTTAGTGGAGTAGAAAGTATAATAATTGCTGCAAAATGTAACGAAGTAAAAAGTATGCACTATTTATTCTACTTAAGTAAAGTACAGATACGTGAAAAATGTACTTAAGTAAAGTTACGAAGTATTTGTACTTCGTTACATTCCACCACTGTTGTTCACAATCATCATTCTTTAGCTCCGCCCACATGATACGCCTCCAGGCGCTCGTTTTTTTTCCGGAAAGACTCTGTACAGCCTATATTTCTTTTATAAATATAATAAAACTAAAGACTTTTCAGAGATATGAAGGATGCAATACTACTCTATAGGTACTCAAGATTGACATGAGATTGACTGAAATTGAGTGTTTCACCCCCCCCCCCCCCTTTAATGACATCAATTTCATTTTTGGGTTACACAAATGTTAACGTTCACTCGCGGGTCACGAAGGGGTTTACGTGCATACTCTTCAAGACGGTAATTTAGGTCATACATTTTGTGTGTATCTGACCATTGCAGCGCAATTTGTACTCGCAAGCTTTTTTTGAGATTGTGGCCTGTGTGTGTGTGTGTGTGTGTGTGTGTGTGTGAAATCATGGTCTCTTTTAGAGCGAGCGAGTACTGAGTGAACACTGGCAAGACTTAAAAATAAATGCAAATGATAAACTTTAGTGACGATGCGACACTGCCTCGATTGTGCAAGCAGCAAATCCTGTGTCAACAGTGCAGCTCGATTTTAGTGCAGATGGGATGCAGTGATGTGAAGCCATTTGAGTACTTTGAGAGGGGAAGAGAGAATGCGCACGCGGAGAGTCACTTGCGCTGTTTGTGAACTTACATCTCACAGAAAGTTTGAAAAAATGACTTCTTGTCCTCTTCGTTTTAGGGTCACACTTGTCCTCCCGGGTCAAAAGTGACAGAAGCTTTAAAATGCAATTTTCAATTAAAACAGTATTTCATGTTAAAATAGAGACAAGGGCGTTGAGGGAGAGACGATAAAAGTCGGAGCGTTGTGGTTTTCACTGGCTCCGAGTGCGCTCCACTGCCGCTCTATCACGAGTACAATTCATGCCAACAGGCCGGCACATAATAACTATTTTTTTTGCCAGAACCAGAGCTTAGATCGGCGCAAAAAAAACAAGCCCGACCCTACCTGAGCCCATGTACCCGAGAGACCGGCCCTGCCCTGCCCAACACATTAACTGTAATTATCGAGAACGAGCCTGTAAGACTAATGAGCGGAGCGCAGCCGGTGTGACTCAGCTCAATAATCCGCAGGCGCACGCTCATGAACCCGCCGGTAAAATGATGTTCGTTCAAATCCAGCTCAAACATGACATAAATCTGTAGCTTACTATACTTGTTGTAGCCATTACACAATGTTTTTTTCTTTCATATTTATGTTTAAATATTATAATATTATTTTAAAATTTCATCTGATTATGATAAGTGCAAAGATGCGAGTGGGTCAGAAATGATTTTGGTGGTTATATTTAGTTTAATATTAAGTTTTGTTTTGCAAAAAGCCTTTCTTTCGTTTTGTACAAATTGTCTGTTAATTTTAATAATTTTTTCTTTGGCCAATTGCATGTATTTAATAAATAAAAAGCAAATAAGTAGACTATGAGGTCGCGGAAGCGATTGCATTCATCATGAACTGAAGCGCGTTTCAAATAAACTGAAACTCAGCAGGCTTGCCTCTCAGACATGAGAAATATGTAGCCTAATATGTGTAGAAATGAAAAGATTTAAATAAGCATAGTGCAGTGTTTTCAGAACTCACACGGTAAACAACCAGCTTGATACAGATGGATCACGGCAATAGGCATGATCGGGATGTTAAAGTTTAAGGGCTAAGGGCTTTTTTTTTTACCTTCTACTGAATATTATCGGGTGAAAGCACATTTGAAACAGGTAGCACTTATTCACACACGTAATCGTTCTCTCTAATGCATTCAAAAACATCTTGTAGTGCTTAGGCTACCTGCTTACAGTTATCAGTACTTAGGCTACAATATACAGTTATTCTATTATATGATTTAGAATGAGCAGACATTTGTATTGATCCGTAAATAAAATAACTGATGAAAATGTATGTTCATCTTTCCAAACTTCCAAACAAAATTTGCACTGCTAAAAGCATTAATGATATTTAAATTTTAATGCTGATAAAGCCTATAAGTTTGGCACAGTGGGGGGAAATGCACACAAATGTTCCAATAAACCACGTTGAAACTTGGCTCTTAATCTCCTATTGTTTATTTTTATAATTTTTTTCAGTTAATGCAGGTTATAAACCAAAATTTATAGTGATATTTCAGAGTTTACTAAAATACTTTAGAAGTTAGCCGCACATTTCCTCGGAGCAAAGACAGAGCGGTGTTTCTGGAGTGATTCTGGAATGCATAGATAGAGTGCGGAGGCAGTGTTGGGCAAGCTACTTGGAAAATGTAGTGAGCTAAGCTACCAGTTACTCTACATTAAATTAAGCTTCACTACACTGAAGCTACCCCCCTGGGAAATGTAGCAAGCTAAGCTACTGCAACTTGACAAAAGTAGTTTACTACATCTAAGCTACTTTTTATTTATTTATTTTTAAATTGAAACAACTTCATTCATATCAATGCTATCTCAGTGATCAATAAAAGTCAAGCATATAGAAATGCATTTTTTTTTGTTATTCAAAAACTATCTGAAATCAATTCGGCAACAAAAACATGTGATCCATAATATTAACAAAACCAGGGGCCTATTGCACAAAACTAGGATAAGGGATTAAGCCAAGATATCTTGGGGATCTTGTCATTTTCATGCAAAATTTAGTACACCGCTGTCATGTAAACATACCCTGAAGGCAAACTCATACCAAGAACGATAACGATAATGAAAGATAACTGTACATTAGTGGATAAATTGAGTCAGGATCACCAAAATATCCCAGCTTCATCCCTAGTATTGTGCAATAGGCCCCTGGTGTCGAGTGTGTGTGTGTTCATCTGTATGTGTATGATATGCATACACAACTGTGTGTTTGCATTTATGCTCAATTTAGACTTGGGCACTTTTGCAGGACAAACTGTAAGTTAATTTACAACTCAACTTGTACAAAAAAGTCCAGTCCAGAAAGTACAGTAGCAAAATAATTAAGACCTGCTCCAAACAGTACCAAAAAAAACATGTAGTCTGTGTGTGTGTGTGTGTGTGTGTGTGTGTGTGTTCTATCTCCCACACACATGAAACAAGTTTCATTCATTCATTCATATCAAGAGGTGGCCAGGCTGGATCCCGATACTTTCAACAAGAGGTGTTTATTCAAGAGACACAAAGCTTTGCAGTTCCTCTTTTGTCACCACGCGCGTGCTACAGCGAATTGAGAAAAAAAATGTAAACTAGATAGTGTGAATGTGCACTCGCCTATCCCGTCTTTACGCGCTCACTGCCAAATGAGTACTTTGAAAGGCTCGCGCGCGCATCTGTGCGTATCTTTATAAGGCTCGTTTCTTTCTGTCTCACGCAGACGCGCACAGATGCGCGCGCGAGCCTTTCAAAGATACGCGTCTGCACGAGACAGAAAGGAACGTAGAAAGTGAAGTATATCCGCGTTCTTATCAGTTGTGTTTCCAATTTGAGCTTGATCCTCAGAAATGGTAGGGGAAATGTAACGTTAGCTTGTGTGGACGCTACCGAACTACTTGATCAACAGAAGAGCTTCGCTACTGAAAAGCTATTTCATTAAGAAAACAGCAACGCTACCAACACGCTACTGAAAAATGTAGTTAAGCTAGTAGCGTCACTACTTGTAGCGAGGCTACTGCCCAACACTGCGCGGAGGGGAAATTGCCGCCGCTCCACTTCGCTCACATACTCTGGTGTTAACTCACAAGACTCGGAGCGGGGGCTGGGCATCACGATGGTGTTTCTCCATCGTGATGTCGGTCAGCCATCACGATGGACGATGATATCGTGCACCGGCACAACCCTAACAGACACTCAAAGTTCTTCACGGCAACCCGTCAAAAATGAAAGTTCGGCTTAACTTAAAGAAATTTGAAATATATTAGGCTACTGTTGTACGGTAGATTTAGCTACGTCTCTATGTAATAATAATATGTCTCTACTAATAATAATAATAATTATGCCTAGATTGCTGCTTTAACTTGATCTTTTTATAAACAATGTCTACTTTTAAACAGCATACAGCCTTAAATTTGAATGGTTATGTTGTGGAAATTGCAGTAAATTACAAGAGACAACTTCTCACCTTGAGCATTTTATGAAGAAGAAAAATCTAAACCAAAATGGTGCTGACAAGTCCCACACCAGGGTCAACACGCGATCAGAGCATTTAAAGGGACCGCGATCCCTGAACAGACATGAAGAAACCAGTAAGAATAAAGTACTGCATTTATAATCAACAGTGTATAAAACTATGTTTAACAGCAAAGGTGAATTATGTGTGTCACATTTACAATGTATTATTTAATAATAATTATTATCATCATAAATAATAAACTCATTGAATGCAAATATATTTTTTTATTTTTATGGTATTGGTACCGACTACTGGAATTTTGGTATTGTGACATCCCTATTTACTACTAGTATTAAATTACTACTAATAAGGGTCCACGGGGACCCTTACTACTTTAAGGGTCCCCACGGAGTCTTGAAAAGTATTAAATGTCAAAATCAAAATATAAGGCCTTAAAAAGTCTTAAATTCACGGAAGCGTTCTAGGTCTTAAAGGGTCATGAAACCCCAAAACACTTTTTTTTGAGATGCAAACAGATGTATCGGCTGCACATCATTGAAAACACTAAGGGCACTCATTAATTGTATTCATATATGAAATTTTTTTATTTTTGCATTTTTCAGAGTGCTTTCTGTCTTCCTGTTTGAAAAGCTTAGTCGGAGCAACGTCACAAATGCTTACGTCAGCGTGTGCTTTTCGGCCCAAATATGGGCTGCTGGGGACATGCTGACGTCGACCGCTCCGAGCGATTCTCGATATATACCGTAATTTCCGGACTATAAGTCGCTCCGGAGTATAAGTCGCATCAGTCAAAAAATGCGTCATGACGAGGAAAAAAACATATATAAGTCGCACTGGACTATAAGTCGCATTAGGGCAGAGTGGGAGCCGCGCGCACATGCGAGCACCCGCTCGCGTGCACTCGCTCGTGCCCGCTTCACTGCATAACCCGAGCAGAAGAAAGAAAGTTTGAAGTGAGTGAGAAACTTGTAAGGGACTGGCGAAAAGCAGAGGTTACTTTAACTGTAATGAAGAAGAAAAAGAAAAAGAAAGCTACTTGCGGACTGTAAGCAAGATGGCCAGAGCTGAAGGAACGAGTCCACAGATGCTTGAACTCTCTGCCGGGAGAGGCTCAGCCGTGCGACGCTGTGTGAATCGTTCTCCGCTGCATATTTTACTACATGCTGTTTGTATTTTGCAGAATAAGATTTTCTTTATGGGGGCATTTTGTTTGTGTTCAGTCTTTCAAAGTTGTTGTCTTTAAGTAAATATTAGGCTACAGGAGCAGCATAGAGCGCATTCTCGTGGCTATATGTTTATTCTTGTCAGTCAGTATGAATTAAATTTGATATATAAGTCGCACCTGACTAAGTCGCAGGACCAGCCAAACTATGAAAAAAAGTGCGACTTATAGTCCGGAAAATACGGTATTCATGACATAAAGCTCATTCAGTCCAATCTCTGCACTATAGTATGCATACAAGATAATGTAGTTAACATGCATGAGACAGTCACTTCTGTCAGGCTCGTCTTCCATCATTATTGTAGAGACATGGTGGGGAAGTTTTGGAAGCAGCGTGCGAAAAAGTCAAGGAGGAAAGTGAGGGCGTTACGTAAGGGCGCCGAGCGAGCTGTAAGCGGGCGCCGTCTGTGGAAGCCTTTGCTACAAAGGCTCGGTAAAGTAAAATTAACTTGAGGAATCGCACGCCAAACCTGCAAGCGTTGACTATCTAATTTATGTCAGGAGTGCAAAATAACCGATCTGTAGGCCTATGAACAATATTTTTAATGAAATATCAACAAGAATCAAGAGCCACGTCTTTTCCGTTTTATTTGTGGTCACAGACATGCACTAAACCGCATATTTTCGGACTCTTAGTGAAACTGTGTGCATATTTGGACAAAAAGAGATTAAGCTGCCGGGCTTGACAGCACGGATCGTCACGGCAACCCGGCGCTTCAGATGCGTGGTCGAGACTATGAAACCTCAAACCCCTTCGCTTTTACCCCAATCTAGAATTACACATCTCTGTCGCATCGCATGTTCGTTGGTGGTTCACTTCTCTTATCACGTCGGCGCGTTGTTCATCTTGCTAAACAGCGTGCATATTTGGACAAATAGTTTTATCATGTTTGCAAAATATTTCGTCATGCAGAATAACATTTATTTTCATTTCAAAACTGAATTATGCTGGTTTGAAGAGCTGAATGATTTGCGATCTCTGCTGCATGCCACTTAATGTCTCAGAGCTCTCTCTTTCGCTGTACTCATCCCTCATCTAATCTCTCTGTTGTAAACAGTGAACCAAGAACATGTCTCAGAACCGCTGTAACTGCTGCTGTTGGTAGCTAATCTTAATGCACCTAATGATGACACTCCCCTATTTATGCAAACCATTCCCTCTTTCCACACAATACCATCCCACCTTTTCACAGTCGACCACTCCCCTTTTAAGAAGCCTTTTCAAATCGAAGGTGTGAAAAAACACTGCTGCAGCAGGGGGGTTTCATGACCCTTTAAATAATATTAAACAGGTCTTCATTTTCCTACGTACATGTAACACTACCTCATTGAAATCAGAGCCATATAAAAAGAGAGTTGCGACACTCTTTGATATCGCCGCCACGGTGTCATGTGGTTCACAGAGCGCTCAATAGTTCCAAACAACTCCGCGCTGTCAATCCAGTTGAATGAGATTAAGAAACATTTATTTGTAATATTTTAATGTTTTAGTTATTTTCTGTAGAATTTTGTTTCTGTTAGAACTTCTCATTTTAATATTTTCATATTTACATATGAAATTTAACACATTTTCATGGTTCAGTACTTTTTTTATTTCTTGTAATAAAGTTCAGCACGGCTTTTTTTACCTGTTATTTTATGTATTATTATTATATTTTAATCTAGTATCTTTTTAAAAACTATCGGTCGATTAATCTAGCTATCGGTATCGGTAAAATCCACTATCGGTCGACCTCTAATATATACATATACATATACATGTACATGTACATATACATATATATATATATATATATATATATATATATATATATATATATATATATATATATATATATATATATATATATATATATATATATATATATATATTTCGTTCTAGAAATTGTTACCTGAATTAAAATTTTCTAATTGGCTCAAACTTGACTCCAACATTAAAATGTACGTTTGCTCAACTATTATTAAAGTTAATTGAATTAATAATTTTTAGTTGGCTCAAACTTGACTTCAACTTTAAAATGTACATTTACTTAACCTGTTTTTATATTTAATTCAACTAAAACGTTTTAATTAGGGGTTTCATTTTTAAATGATTTTAATTGTTACTAGAAATTGCTGTGGTGGAACTAGTTACAACATGTTATAGTGAGGATAAAAACAAATTAAAGCACATTGTATCATCTGCATTTATAACATTTGGCATTAGGGATGTCAACGATTAATCGATGATCGATTAATTGTCGATAAGACATTTGATCGATAAGACTTATCGATCATCGATTAAGCAGGGTCATGCGCATGCATGAGGAAACGGGAGGAAAAATGATGCGAGCGTGCCCGAGTTCTATTTGGGACCATTTTACAGCTGGAGTTACACACCTTCATCATGACTGCAAGTCTGCATGTGCATTTGCAGCATTTTGTTTTGTGCAAATGTAAGTTTATTTTGTGCAGGCCTATCTTTAGCTGATTTATCTCATAAGGATGCATTTGATTAATAATTAACGTTAGAGGCGAGCGGTAGTAAAAGCGTGGCGGTGATCGGCTTCAGTGTGCAGCTCCAACAGCACTAATAATGACTATGATTGGGACTGTCATATTACACCACATTAATGAGAACACTATTGTAATAAAACATTGTGATTGATAAGTATTTGGGTTTATTTGCCATGTGTTTTATTGCGTTGATCCAGGAAGAGCGCATGAGTCACACATTCTGACTCACGCATGTAACTTAGTTCAAGTGCACTTGTGCATTCGCATCAGATTGTGCTGAAGTAATTTGTAATATTACATTTATGTTGTAACGTTATATATGTGATCAATCATATAGGATGCGTTTCTTTTAGCGAAATAAAACGCACTAACAAATGGCTGCAGTCAGTGGTGGCTACCGGTTTTCATTCAGTGCTTCGGCTTTAGCGCATATCAGAGCAATGCATAATAACGATGATTGGGACGATCATATTATATAACAGAAATGAGAACACTATTTTAATAAATGGTTGTAAAGTCATTGAGTTTAGGTGCCGTGTTCAGAGCGTTGTTCCAGGAAGATCGTCACCCATTCTGAATATGAATATCAGCAACTCAATTCAAGTTCACTTGTGCATTCGCATCATTTTGTGAAAATTATATAATTTGTAATATTTTGTTAACTTTATATAAATCTGATTAATCTCATATAGGAAGCTTTTTGTTGAGTTAAATAGCGTGCTAGAAAAGAGCAGTGTAACTTACCAGTGTTGATTCAGCGCATCAGCTTCAGCTCACGCAGTTCAAACAGCAACGCACGACTAATAATAACTATGATTGGGACTGTCACATTACATAACATTAAAGGGATCCCCTGGTGTTGAGACTTGTATGGCTTAATATAACATAAATGATGTCTTTTACTGAATTATGTAGTAGAAAACCCATGAAAGATCTACGTTATTTAAAAAATCGATTTCATATTTGGACCATGGGCGGCGCCATTTTGCTTGCGTTCTAGGTTGATGGCGAAGATTGGTTGAACTCCTCAATCAGCTGGCGTTACCCGTAGCTATTTTTACCACAACGCAACTCGAAAATTGTTTCAGAGTTAAACAAAACCAATGAATTGCTTTGTAATTGTACTTAAAACACACTCAAACATACATGTGCACACAAACTCACCTACACAAACAGATCGGCGGCCGGGCACACACTGACAGACTGCGTTGTCTCAATCGAGATGTTGGGCTGCTCAGTCTCCATGACAGGGGCTGAATCCGAAATCGACCCCCTATACCCTGAAATAGGGCATAATTTGAAGGGACGGCCATTTGTAGTGTTGTCCGACATAGTGGACATGTTCGAGTGCAGTCATTCAGTCTCACGTTGCACCGCAGTGTACAGCCGATTTACAACAGCTGTCCGACTTCACGCACCCAAACATACATGTGGACACAAACTCTCTCGCTCACACAGACTCACACACACCCCAACAGATCGGCGCGAACACACACACACACACACACACACACACACACACACACACACACACACACACACACACACACATATGAGGCGCGAACAGATCGGCGCGAACACACACGCACTGCGTGCGCGCATACATCACTATTCCCTGTGTTGATATCATAGATAGACTGTTGATATGCAGTAGATTAACTGTAATGCCTAATGTATCCAGCAGAGGGAAATATCTAGGTAGGATGATGGGATAAGTTAACGTGAGGAAGAGAGGCAGGATGTTTTGGTGATGATGCATGGGATTGGTTTGTGCATTAAAGTTTGAGCACGCTCAGTGAATTAACCTCAATCTTTAAACTTTCACTTTTAAGACACAAATTACTTTCGCTATTTTTGTTCACTAATACAACTTGAAGGAGTGAATGAAGACGATCGAGTGCGTGAAGTCGGACAGCTGTTGTGTGGAAATCGGCTGTACACTCGTTATTGCGGTGAACGTGAGACTGAATGACTGCACTCGAACATGTCCCTATGGTGTCGGACAACACTACAAATGGCCGTCCCTTCAAATAATGCCCTATTTCAAGGTATAGGGCGTCGATTTCGGATTCAGCCCCTGTCGTGGAGACTGAGCAGCCCAACATCTCGATTGAGACAGCAGTCTGTCAGGTGTGTGTGCCCACCCGCCGATCTGTTTGTGACTTGTGTAGGTGAGTTTGTGTGCACATGTATGTTTGAGTGTGTTTTAAGTACAATTACAAAGCAATTCATTGGTTTTGTTTAACTCTGAAACAATTTTCGAGTTGCGTTGTGGTAAAAATAGCTACGGGTAACGCCAGCTGATTGAGGAGTTCAACCAATCTACGTCATCAACCTAGAACACAAACAAAATGGCGCCGCCCATGGTTCAAATATAAAATCGATTTTTTTTAAATAACGTAGATCTGTCATGGGTTTTCTACTACATAATTCAGTAAGAGACATCATTTATGTTATATTAAGCCATACAAGTCTCAACACCAGGGGATCCCTTTAATGAAAACAATATTTTAATAAATAGTTTTGAATGAATTGGGTTTAGGTGACGTTTCAGCACGTTGTTCTTGGAAGTGCGTCCACACATTCTGAATAACAGATCTGAGGCGGCGTTCGTGCTGTATTACATGTTATATTTGGTTATTAAATAAGTAATTTAATTAAATTATAAATAACATCGACTAATTTTACAATCCCATAGCCCTTTGTTTAGATAAAAAAAAAAATCCTTCTCATTCATTTGGTGAAGAACATAGCGTTTTGAGCAGCATTGCACATCCTGTCATGCTGTCGGATAAGCCACTGCTGTAGACATATTTCAGTATTATGGTTAACGATTAATCGATTAATTGATCGTTAATTTAAACGACGCAATCATGGGAATTTGTGAAAATTGACATCCCTATTTGGCATACAAACAATACATTTTCATAAGAATTAATTTCAAATTCCTTTCAATAATAAAAAAATGATGCCCTTGTCACTTTTCTATAATGTCTTTAATGCACCTTTAGTTTTGAAAATACACACACAGTCAAAGTAGATACAGTGGAGCATTCTTGCTACTTGTCAGTGTTTCAGCTGGAAAAGGGATAGTTCACCAAAAATTAAAATTCTGTCCTCATTTATTCGCCCTCATGTTGTTCAAATCCTGTATAATTTTCTTTGTTCTGCTGAACACAAAATAAGATATTTGGAAAAATGTTTGTAATAAAGCAGATAGAGCAACCATTTACTACCATAGTATTTTCCCCCCTACTATGGTAGTGAATGGTTGCTCCATCTGCTTGGTTACAAACATTCTTCCAAATATCTTATTTTGTGTTCAGCAGAGCAAAGAAACTCATACAGGTTTGGAACAACATGAGGGTAAATGACAGAATTTTCATTTTTGGGTTAACTATCCTTTTAAGAAGAACTGACTGGCCTGGATGAGAAACTTTGCAATGACAAAGCATCAATGGATATCTTGGTCACACCCTGTTGGAGAAAGAAAGAGAAAAATTAATAATAATAAAAAAAATATCTTCTTTATACATTTTATCAATATTAAGAATTTACTTGCATGTGTGACTAAACTAAAGTTTAGAATTCGTACCACTTGTGAGGACGATGAAATGAGTGGCATTTTATCATAGTATTCATGGTTATGTTGTTCCCTTAATTTACAGGACAATTTCAAAAGTTGGAACGCGAAAAAAATCACGTTCAACACAACCACGTAACCCCAAATAGCGTACATTATTTCGCCTACATTAAGTTGCATGTTTGACATGTTTCAGTAAATTTGCACGTATAAAAATCATCACCCCGGCACCTTGGCCTATAGCTAATGAGAGAAAGTTTGTCTGACACAAAAATAGCACACAACACGCTGAGATTAAATCTAAAATACATTATATAGTATTATAGTTTAAAACAAAATTATGTATTATTACTTAAAGGGGGGGTGAAATGCTGTTTCATGCATACTGATCTTTTTACACTGTTAAAGACTTGGATTCCCATACTAAACATGGACAAAGTTTCAAAAGTTAAGGTGGACGTTTGATGGGAGTATTTCTTTGTCAAAAATACTACATCCGGTTAGTCATAAGTTTCGGCAAGTTTTTTGCGATCATGCGTCCCCTTTGACGTTAATGGGGGCGGAATTTCCTTGTATGGGCCTTACGGACAATTCTACCGGAAGAGCGTGAGAGAGAGAGAGAGGGAGAGAGCGAAAGTAACAGGCTACCCCCATCAAAGCGCTGGCTCGTAGGCTGCTGCACAGGTGATGTGCACAATTACAATGTCACCAAAAAAGTGCGTTTTTGGTTGCCAGACCAAGACAGTCCTGCACAGATTCCCCAAAAACCCCGCGTTAAGGCAACAGTGGATGTAATTTGCTTTTCCGAATCAGCAACTGAGTTGCGCGAATGTTTATATCTGTTCGCTGCATTTCGGTGCCGACTGTTTCATAAACAAGGCCCAGCTCGACACAGGATTTTCCGATCGCCTAATGCTGAAGGATGGAGCAGTCCCAACGATAAAGGTCCCAACGTTAGAACCGCAGGCTGTGAGTAAGACTGCTTCAAATGTCTGTGTTTTTGCCTATGCTCATCAAGTAGCCCAAACATGATTACGTATAGTTAATTGATCAATGGAGCATGCGATGTGTAGTGCGTGTACATTTGTTTAGCTGGCCACTATATGTGTAACTTTATGTTTGTGTATTGTAAAAGCACTCCAAACAACAATACACAAAGAGGGGGGAAATATGTTGAACTAAATAAGCACGCTTCTTCATTCAAATGCGCTACTATTCCGTGTCTTTCTATGTAAACACTAACTTAGCCTGACGTGCAAAACCAGTCCGCTTACTAACGTTACAATTGTCTACACAAACCACGCGTAAACACACGTGCACAACTGCACTTCCCACATGTACACCTTCAAAGACAAAAATACGACGATATAATTCAAGTATAAATATGTAAATAACACAAGCCGCTAAGCATATTATATAGTTAGTGTATAACTTGTACCACATAGAGACGTCCTGCTCTAGTCGTTTTTGCTGCTGCTCCTGTTCAACTTCAGCCTCTGGGTCTGATTCCGGATCATAGATGTATGGCTGTATCTGATTAAAAGCCATATTTTTATTTTGAATAAAGTTTTTTTCCCGCTGTTAGGGATGACACAGATTTACAACGCACTCGACTCAACACAATAGCAGCAGCGCGCACACGTCATTATTTAGCTCCGCTCACACGACACGCCCCCACCCGCTCTGCTTTTTTCGGAAAGACTCGGAACAGCGCATCTTTCTTATATAATTATAAAAAAAATAAAGACTTTTCGGAGATATGCAGGATGCAATGCTACTCTATAGGTACTCAAGATTGACATGACACTGACTGAAACTGAGTGTTTCACCCCCCCTTTAAACATGGTTAAAGACCAAATTAACGTAACGTAAATCATTTATTCGATGACGAGTGAACTTGACATAGACATCACTTAGGCCTAAATAATCCCTATTTCCCTTGGATATATTTACTTCTTACTTCACGTCTAATGTTAAATATCCACACAAGCCTAATATGTTTGACATATGTGTCTGCAGTTTAATCATTAACACTTACCTGACGCGTGAACTGCATCCTCAAAATTGCTGCTGCTGCCTCTCGGTGAACCTTGCGAAGTCCTTTGATCTGTATCCTTCCGCAAAATCAAACAAGTACTCCAAAAATGCTTTTGCGAAATCAAACGAGCAATACAGATCCTTTGCCGTAGTCAAACAAGCTTGTGTATGTATTCATTAAAATTAGGCAGATTCAATGCCACAATTAACTACATATGTTCATGAATTATATATGTATATTAAATATGTAATATGTAAGTGTTGTAGGAGCATCTTCTCATCATAATGCAGATACCATCATAAAAAAAACATCGAAAATACATCTAATTTCACAAATATTGTTCTGATATAGGCTATTTTATCAAATGTTTCTAACAGCCCATTTCAACAGCACAAACCATAATCTATTTACCATAGTAAAATATTGTGTGTAAAATATTGTGTTGGCCATATAGCCTACTTTTATAAAATGTTGACTGGATTTGCGTTTTATAGTCCAGTCAACATTTGCAATTCTAAATGTTAACTGGATTTGAATATATCAATTCATTTAATGTTTTTCAAATATATTTCTGCAGACTTAATATAATTAGTCTTCTTAACTAAGCACAAGTAAGAAAATTAGTTCAACATATATTTTTTTGCTCTTCCAACATTTTATTAATTGACATAAAATTAACATTTTATTAATTAATTTTATTAAAGAGTTTTTAGAGTGTAAAACAAACATGAATATTCAAACTATTCAAACATCTTTGCATTATGAATTGCACATTTTGTCAATGACAGGACAAATTAATACAAAGAGACATAACTACTTGCATAGGTTGTCTATTTAAGTTTAAACATATTTGACAATGTATTACGTACACAAAAACAAGTAAATCAATCTAGATGAAGCTGTTCTCTGCGGGTACATGAATGATGAACGCCACTAACGGTCTGGAGCTAACATCATAATGGCCAAGATCGCAGATCTCTCTCTCTCACCCTCCCGCTCTCGGCTCATAACGGTTTAATATGAACAAACTTTGAGTGCTTTATCCCAATATATAGCAGGCTTTATTCAGTGATTGAAAAAAATATAATTAATATTAATTTAAGTTTTACAGCATAATGAACTCTGATCGAGCTCTGCTGGTAAACTTAACTTTTCCTTGACATGAAACAGTAAATAATCAAACCAGTTGAAGCAGTTTATTTATACTTAATTAATTCATGCAACATCCTATAGTAGCCTTACACTTTAGTAATGCTTCTGTTTAACGTTAAATAAAATGAGGCATGGGTGCTAACTGTATCTTACATAGCTTGCATACAACTTGATCTAGCGGCTAAACAATTTTACCTCCTACCGACCAAAATCCAATGTACTTCCAGACATGGCTTTTTAGATTTTTGGAGGGTAAAAATCGCTTTCTTTGCCGCGGTCGAGTTGGTCTCTACACTTTCTGGCCAACAGGCCAACAGTTGACAATTAGTTGACAACTTCATGACAATTATTTGAAATCAATCGAGAGAAGCAGATATAGATAACTTTAAATTTAAATTATCGAGACTTAAATACGATTAATCAAGCAGCCCTAATGTATCCTAAATCTGTCTGGGAATATTTTACAATATATGTAAATAATGATGTGCATTTTTCAACGATCGGAGCATGTTTCATGAAGTTACAATATAAATGAGACTTCAGTGCTAAAACTGCTTATTTGGCGTGTGTGGTCCTGTCATGTTAGGTGTTCTAAATCTATCTGGGAATAACTTTCGATCCGTATGACGGATTATGGTGACTTTTGTCTCTTTTTAATCGTCTGAGTCTGGTGAAAACAAGAGTGTGCCATTTTTAAACGATTGGAGCATGTTTCATGGAGTTACAAGCGTCTCCTCTTGGCTATTTTTTCTGTGTTATACTTCAACAAGGAATATCATTAGACTTAAAAGATGGATTATGGGGACTTTGGGCTCTTTGTAATCGTGAGAATCTGCTCTAAATAATGATGTGCAATTTTTTCACGTTTCAAGTTGTGATTGAAAAAAGCCACGTGAATGCCACATCAGTATATTATGGGTCTTGCTGGACTTAACTTACAAAAAAAAGTTGAGGTCAAAGCCCAAAACATGTATGCTTGTTGTGTTCTACTCCCTGAGACCGTTCAAATTATATTTTTGAACCGAACCTGTCCAGAAGGCCATCATTGACACCCTCAAGCGAGAGGGTAAGACACAGAAAGAAATTTCTGAACGAATAGGCTGTTCCCAGAGTGCTGTATCAAGGCACCTCAGTGGGAAGTCTGTGGGAAGGAAAAGTGCAAAAAACACTGACCAACACGAAGAGGTACCCTGAGGAAGATTGTGGAGAAGGACCGATTCCAGACCTTGGGGGACCTGCGGAAGCAATGGACTGAGTCTGGAGTAGAGACATCTAGAGGCACCATGCACAGGCGTGTGCAGGAAATGGGCTACAGGTGCCGCATTCCCCAGGTCAAGCCACTTTGGGCTACAGAGAAGCAGCACTGGACTGTTGCTCAGTAGGGCTGGGCGATATGGCCAAAATTTCATATCCCGATATAGCTCATTTGATATCCCGATAACGATATACATAACGATATAGCAATTTTTCTGTTAATTCAGTTTATGAATAGTCTATACAAAATTGCAATGTGGAAATGCAGTTTGAAATGATATACAAAACAAATAAAGGTAGTATGGACTACATTTTTATTTTATTTAGAACCTTTTTTTAAAGCAAGACTGTTGGTAAAGTTAACACCTGCCTAGGGATGTTAACCGATGACCGTTGACCGATGGTTGACCGTATCAACGTTAACCGATCAAAGTTGTCGGTTAAAATAAATAAAAAAGTGATCTCTAAATTAGGCTATTACAGTGGACTAAACGCTACTACAGGTGGCCGTCTCATTCCAAAATCATTTTGTGTGATTGAACATCCCTCGCACTCAATTTTTCATAACTCGCCTGTTTGTACTTAATAAACCAATAAAAACATTCTGCACGAGGTCACAGCGTTTGGGTTTGCGCGCTCACAAGGTTTGCAAAAAGTAAACACTCGAGGTTAGAGCCGGGGCAGACGACAGTATGAAGCGTGCATTTCGCTTAAGATGGGCTTACATTTGGAAATATATTACATCTTCATTTCAGCGGTAACACATAAGGTGTTGATCGTCTTTCTTTATTATTGTTAGCACCTCGAACTAAAGCGGCGTGTCTTCGGAGCTGTCATTTTCTTAAATGAGCCGCGGCAATGATTCAAATGAGCTTCTAATGAGCTTCTTGTCACGCTGGACAAACGCCTTTATTTACAACGCGATCACCTCGTACCCAAACCATTTCGAAACTAAGGAGCCATTGTCCTCAGATTGCAAACAAGCTCCTCTGCGGCGCGTTTGCGGGACTCGTGTTTCGCGCTGTGGGGGATTTTAAAAAAGTGACGTGAGTGGAAGGGAGACGGCAGCGCTTGGACAGTGCGTGTGCGTGTGTGTGTGTGTGTGTGAGAGTGAGAGAGAGAGACAGAGGGAGCGCAGCTCGCGGCTGTTATTTCAAATAGCGCAGCATATTTTAAACTAATCGGTTAACCGGTTTCAACCGGCTAATGAGGCTCGGTGGTCGGTCAAGAAAATGTTTAGTTTTCGCCATCCCAACACCTGCCATAAAAATATTTCAATAAATGGCTATATGGTGTACCAAGCGTAAAAGCCCGTAGCAGCGTCTGTGTCTGAAGTTTGCTTTGAGCGCTTATGCCACCACTCTGGCATAATTACTCGGAGAATTACCCTGGTCTGAACGCGTCTACTACCGTCTTCCTCCATGTTTGTTTATGTATTGCAGCGTGCATGGGCATGCCGTGGCGTGAGGTGCATCTTGACGTAAAATTCTGCCGTAAACGCCTTATCGTGGCGTAAGCGATAGAGCCTTATATAAAACGATAGACATTTTCTATCGTCCAGACGATATATTTCGTCATATCGCCCAGCCCTATTGCTCAGTGGTCTAAAGTACTTTTTTCAGATGAAAGCAAATTTTGCATGTCATTCGGAAATCAAGGTGCCAGAGTCTGGAGGAAGACTGGGGAGAAGGAAATGCCAAAATGCCTGAAGTCCAGTGTCTAGTACCCACAGTCAGTGATGGTCTGGGGTGCCGTGTCAGCTGCTGGTGTTGGTCCACTGTGTTTGATCAAGGGCAGGGTCAATGCAGCTAGCTATCAGGAGATTTTGGAGCACTTCATGCTTCCATCTGCTGAAAAGCTTTATGGAGATGATTTCATTTTTCAGCACGACCTGGCACCTGCTCACAGTGCCAAAACCACTGGTAAATGGTTTACTGACCATGGTATTACTGTGCTCAATTGGCCTGCCAACTCTCCTGACCTGAACCCCATAGAGAATCTGTGGGATATTGTGAAAAGAAAGTTGAGAGACGCAAGACCCAACACTCTTGATGAGCTTAAGGTCGCTCTGAAGCATCCTGGGCCTCCAGGACACCTCAGCAGTGCCACAGGCTGATTGCCTCCATGCCACGCCGCATTGAAGCAGTCATTTCTGCAAATGGATTCCGACCAAGTTTTGAGTGCATAACTGAACATAATTATTTGAAAGTTGACCTTTTTTTGTATTAAAAACACACAAAAAAATGTATTGGTCGGATGAAATATGCTTATTTTTTGAGATAGGAATTTTGGGTTTTCATGAGCTGTATGCCAAAATCATCAGTATTAAAACAATAAAAGACCTGAAATATTTCAGTTGGTGTGCAATAATAATAATAATAATAATAATAATAATAGATTTTATTTATAATGCACTTTTCATTCCGAAGAATCTCAAAGTGCAACAAGGGGGGGGGGGGGGGGATAACAACAAAAAATGAATAACAAGTAAAAATATAGAATACTACAAACAATCAACCAACACAGAAAACAGAACAGAAACAGAGCTGATGGTGAACAGAAACAGAGCTGATGGTGGACAGAAAACAGCTGATGGTGGAAGTCTCAGTTAGCTCCGCAGCACACTGTGGTCCACTCCATGTTTCAGATTTCTCCCAGCGGCAGTGTCCCGATGACATCGCCGAGGCACGACAGCTGAAGACCAGATGATGGGTCTTCTTCATGATGATTCAAACGATAGGGATCGCTGCAGCACCATGCAGGAGGCAGAACATTCCTCCGGGCACTTCTGTGGACACACCGGGGCCGGCGCAGATGTCGCTCCACGGTCGCAATGCAGGACGGAACAGTGGCGCAGCCGAGAAGCAGAACATCCCAACATCATGCCGGACGCCGACGACGGGAGCCCGGATGACGCTAGCCCGGTGCAAACTTCAGCCACCATGCAGCTTAAGCCCAAGGGAGACCACCAGTGAGCACCCGCGGCGAGAAACATCAAATGTCCTCCAAACCAGAAACCAACCGCAGCAATTCAAACATAAACATTAGAGAAGCGGTTGAAAACGGCGAAACGACGAACAACGACTTCTCAGTGGCTGCCAGCAATCAGCAACAGTCCCAATTGTAGCTCTGACTGTTAGACTAGTCACAAACATAAGGAAATAAAATAAAATGTAAATCTAATAGTACATTAACATGATTTGTTGTGGGTGGAGAAGCGGCGAACAGACAACGCCAGCGTCCTCTCCCCCACGTTGCCTAGCCTAGCAATGAATCTAAAATATATGAAAGTTTAAAGGTGTACTTCAGTGCTGGGAAGATGAATCTGTATTTAAACTGGGTCATCAATGTAGTAGAAATGTGAAATTATTTTCGAATTTGGTGCCTTCTAGACTGAGAAAAGACAGAAAATGTATTTTTTGTCTCATGGGGATGAAAGACTACACTTCCCAGAATGCTTTGCTGCCATGTGAGTCCATTCCCAAAGCAACCTACTGGATTACAGTGACTGAGTTGGAGAAGACACTACAATTAAAAACTGAAAGTGTCTGTTCAATATAACGATCAAATCGCTGCATGAGTCTCACAGCACTGAGCACTAACTGCAGGAGTGAGATAAATGAGCTGATGAGCTCTTGTGATGAGAGCTGAGGTAATCGCGACTACACTCGTGGCATATATTCACAACGCGAGTTCTGCCTGGCGAGTTTCAGTTCATGCCTTTGCAAGCTTAACTTTCTTTTAACTTCTCAAATTAATTTCTATAACTTACATTGCTCACCATAGCTCCGTTTAACTGAGTGCCTATAGCTGCCAGCTGAGCTCTGAGTTAAATCTGCTCTGCTGGCTGTTGTCTTTAGCCTTGGGCCAAACATTCCTCCTATGATGCAAATATCGTCAATTTGCATCATAAGAGGAATTTTTCCAGAAATAAAATACAATAATCTCTTGTCTCAGGGGGATATGAGGGGGGAAAGCACAATCATTTGAATATATTCTAGGGTTTCTACTGATACAAAGCCATATGCTAATCGCTGAAGTAAAGTTAATTTTTTATCATTACATTATGGAAAATAATGAACTTTTAACACATATGCTAATTTTTTGAGAAGGACCTGTATGACACATACTATCTGAGCTGTGTGATGTGATTGACACATTACAGTACATAATACCCCCATTCCAAAATGTATGTTTTTGTAAAAAAAAACAACACATTACTACTTTGTAGTTACTCATAATGGCAAAGTTCATTGCAAAGTTTAGACTCGAGCTTTCAAATGACACCTGTTTTATGTTGACCCATACAAGATTTTTTAAAAAATTTAAAACATTATTTTTTTCACCACTGGTTGGCGCCTACGGGCGGTACACTCCTTTTTAGAGGAATAACTCAGTGCTCGTTAAGAGTTGATCAAAATGGATAGACGCATTGGAAAGCTGAGATTCTAAGCTTTAAAATGTTATCTATTTTGTGTTATTACTAGGGCTGTCACTTTTTATTCGATATTCAAATATGCATTTGAACATGAAGTGAAATATTCGTAAATCTATAAATAAACTATCCGGTTTTTTTAAAGTGCCATGTAGCGCTTTTTTTTTTTTTTACAGTCTATGTGCGTTTACATGGAGTACTGTAATCGGTTAAAAAGTTCAATTCGAATGAAAATGCTCTATATAATCGGAATAAAACATTTTTTTTTTGCAGAAGTGAGAGCAGCTAAAAGTAATTTTCTCTGTTGCAAAGACAACACCATTTCAGAGAAGTTATTTACGAAAAAGATTTCTGGAGTTAAGACCATATCGTTATTTATCAGAAATTATATGTCATGAGCAAGCTGAGACCAGAAGTGAAAAAGTGCAGGGCATTCCCAAAAGAAATGTAAATATGTACCAAGTGCCTTCTGCGGACATAAATTACAATTTGGCAAAGGTGACAGATGCATATAAAAGCATTTTAAAGGGGACAGATAAAGTCAATGCAGAAGTTTCCAATGGATCATCTGATGATTTGGGTTTCTTGAGGATGATGTAATTGTCTCCCAAATTTGGTCAGAAAATTTGTCAGTGTCACCACTGATATCCTTGGACCAGACAGTTTCTATGGATAATGGTTTGTATGAGTTTTTAAAGAGAAAAGAGTAAATACCTGAACCAGAAATAACCGAATTATCAGTTGGAAGTAATACTTTCAGCAAGGGGTATACAGGCAGTCGTGTATCCCAGGGAACTCCATATGCGCGAAGCGCTGACCTAATGCGAAGGTACATGAAAGGAAGTTCCTGGTATACTAAAAAGAGCCTTAATATCTTGAAATGATTTCAGGCCTTTGTCATCATAGATATCACTAAAGGAGTATACTTTATATTTAACCCATTGTGAACAGTGAAATGGGTTCCTTTCCTGAAAAAAAAAGATTATTATGGAACAGAGGTAAATGTTGATGCCACATCAAATTTGGCTCTATCTTTCTCGCCACCATTCTCCAAGTAGAAATCAAATGTGTTGTGATAAGGCCAAAATAAAGTTGACATTGTCTAAGTGAGACACCAGCAAAAACCAAATGCTGTATATTATGAGAAGAAACGTCTCGGTTACGTATGGTAACCCTCGTTCCCTGAAGGAGGGAATGGAGACGTGCGTCAGAACTAGACCGACGAATGGGGATCACTTCGGGAGCCCCTATCAGCTTCGAGATTTAGAAAACGGGCCAATGAACATTGGGGTGAGTGCTTTGCATAGCGCACCCCGCCCCGCAGCGCGGGTATAAAGCGGAGGCACTCACCACGAACCATTGTTTTTCACTGAGGAGCTGAACCACGGCTCAAGCTGCAGTGATGGTACTGCAACTGTGGCGACGGGACGTAGGTCTCCGTTCCCTCTTTCAGGGAACGAGGGTTACCATACGTAACCGAGACGTTCCCTTTCAGTTGGTCACGTTCGACGTACGTCAAAACTAGACCGACGAAGGGGGATCCCTATGGAAAACGCCACAGTTACTACCACTTCTGGCACCCTGCTGGAGTCCCTCGGACCCCGTCCGAGCGGGTGGGGAATTTCCTGCAGGGAGAGCCTTACTGCCATCCCACAAGGCCCAAACAGTGGCTATTGGATAACGCTGGGAAAGCGTGCCCCTGGGGGCCGCTGCGGAAGCCACACTCCCCCGAAGGAGATAATGTCTGGAAAACATGTACAGAGTCTGTGCAAGAAGGCTCACTGGGGGAAACGCATATTTGGGTTGCCCCCGGGGCCAGCTGTGTGCCAGCGCATCCATGCCGAGGGTCCCCTCGGACAGGGAATAAAACAACTGGCAGTGGGCCGTGTCCGGAGCGGCAAACAGATCTACCTGTGCGGCTCCGAAGTGGTCCCAGATAAGCTGGACCACCTGGGGATGGAGTCTCCAGGATGGGGATGGAGCGTAGACCACCCTGTTTGTTGATGTACGCTACGGCCGCAGTGCTGTCTGTACGGACCAGAACGTGCTTGCCCCGGAGCAGCGCCTTGAAGCGGCTCAGGGCAAGACGAACTGCTAACAACTCTAGGCAGTTGATGTGCCATTGCAGTTGAGGCCCCTTCCACAGACCTGAAACTGCAAGCCCGTTGTACGTGGCACCCCAGCCCGTGGATGAAGCATCCGTGGAGACAATCGCATGCCTGGACACCTGTTCTAAGGGCACCCCCGCCTGTAGAAATATCAGGGTCCGACCACGGGCTGAAGGTTTGGCGGCATCTCGGTGTAACTAAGACACGGAGGGAACCGCTGTGCCACGCCCACCTCGGGACTCGGTCGTGTAGCCAGCGTTGAAGCGGTCTCATATGGAGCAATCCGAGCGGCGTTACAGCCGCTGCAGATGCCATATGCCCCAGGAGCCTCTTAAACAGTTTCAGTGGGACCGCCGTCCTGCATTTGAACGAATTCAAGCAGTTCAACACCGACTGGACGCGCTCCTCAGTGAGGCGCGCCGTCAGGGTGACCGAATCCAGCTACACACCGAGAAAAGAGATCCTCTGCGTCGGGCAGAGTTTGCTCTTCTCCCAGTTGACCCGAAGTCCCAACTGGCTCAGGTGCCCGAGCACCATGCTCGCACAACTGCTCTCGCGACTGAGCTAGAATCAGCCAGTCGTCGAGGTAGTTGAGAATGCGAACACCATGCTCTCTCATGGGAGCAATGGCTGCCTCTGCGATCTTCGTGAAGACACGGGGCGACAGGGAGAGCCCGAAGGGTAGGACCTTGTACTGATATGCTCGTCCGTCGAACGGAAAGCGTAGAAACGGTCTGTGTCGAGGGAGAATCGAGACATGAAAGTACGTGTCCTTCAAGTCAATCGCTGCAAACCAATCTTGGGGACGGATGCACCTGAGGATGCGTTTCTGCGTCAACATTCTGAACGGTAGCCTGTGAAGGGACCGGTTCAAGACCCGCAGATCCAAGATCGGCCGTAACCCGCCCCTTTTCTTGGGTACAATGAAGTACGGGCTGTAAAAGCCGGTCTTCATATCGGCTGGAGGGACCGGCTTGATCGCGTCCTTCACCAGTAGGACTGCGATCTCCGCCTGAAGTACCGGGGCGTTCTCCTTCAACACCGAGGTGAAGTGAACGCCCCTGAACTTGGGGGGACGCCGGGCGAATTGAATCGCATAGCCAAGTCTGATGGTGCGGATGAGCCAGCGGGACTGCGGGACTGGTGGTGCTGCCACTTCCTGTCAAGCAGGATCCTCCATCTCTGGGTGGCCCGTCTCAGGGTCTCTTCCGATGACGCTTGCCACCTGGCTTGGCAGCGGCCTGAGCGGGCTGGACGTCCTTCCCGCGGCCGGCTCCACGTCTACAACCGGGTGGAGGCTTCTGCTGTTTGGTGGGTCCGGGGGCGGTGGTGGGCGGACGCCCTCGTCGACGAGCAGCGGGGTGGAGGCAGCAGCGGACTGCCGGGGCAGGATGTGTCAGGCCTCCGTCTGCTTCTGGGCGGTCAAGAACTGCTGGGCAAAGCTCTCGACCGCGTCGCCGAACAACCCAGCCGACGAAATAGGGGAGTCCAGGAACCGGGACTTATCGGTCTCCCTTTCTTCTTTCGGCCAGGTTGAGCCAGAGATCAATCAATCAATCAATCAACTTTATTTATATAGCGCTTTTACAATCACGATTGTGTCAAAGCAGCTTCACAGTGTCAAACAGGATAATATTGCGACAAAATTAGATTTGGCTGTACAGTCGTACTGGAGAAAACAGTGATGTTATCAGCTTATTTTAATTTATCATATAGCGACAATGTTGGCAGATCAGTATTATAGTTTATAGAATTAAGTAAGACCTAATTCATACATTTTATTTGTATAATAAGTTGAATAACTTTAATCATATTTTTTGTGTCCCCAACTGAGCAAGCCAAGCCAAAGGCGACAGTGGCAAGGAACCAAAACTCCATCGGGGCATGATGGAGAAAAATAAACCTTGGGAGAAACCAGACTCAGTCAGGGTGCCAGTTCTCCTCTGGCCTATTAACACACCGTGTAAGATTATTATTCTGGCAACCTTACAGGTCAGAAATCATATTAGATTGGAATATTCAAAATTTCAGGGTATCACGGAAGAGACAGATTTATTTAGGATGGGGCGTCAATTACACAAGAGTATGAATACATGAAAGATCGGAATTATTGCGCCGAAGACGGGTTTTGAGCATGTCGTGCCAGTGAGGCAAATTCGGAGGAGACACCATTTGACACGGCTCAGCAGACACTCCAGGATGCGTTGGTCATGTCCAGGCAGGTCCACCATCCAATCCGGACAGGGCCCAGATCCGGGATAAACCTCGGGATAAACAGAGAGACTAACATTAGCGTAGATGCCACTCTTTTTATGATGTAACGAGTACATCAGGTGTTAGTGCAGCCTAACAATCAGTCAATTGATTTGAATAATGAAAGTTAAAAATGTTCTATGTGTTTGCCATAGTAAGGAGATGTGTTTTTAGTCTAGATTTAAACTGACAGAGTGTGTCTGCTTCCTGAACAATGCTAGGAAGACTATTCCACAGTTTAGGAGCTAAATAGGAAAATGATCGACCGCCTGCAGTTGATTTAGATATTCTAGGTATGATCAACTGGCCAGAGTTTAGAGACTGCAATAGACGTGATGGAGTATAATGTGTTAAGAGCTCGCTTAAGTACCGGGGAGCTAAACTATTTAGTGCTTTGTAAGTAATAAGCAAGATTTTAAAATGTATGCAATGTTTAATAGGGAGCCAGTGCAGTGTTGACAGAACTGGACTAATATGATCATACTTCCTGGTTCTAGTAAGAACTCTAGCTGCTGCATTTTGGACCAGCTGGAGTTTGTTTATTAAGCGAGCAGGGCTACCACCCAGTAGAGCATTACAATAATCTAGCCTTGAGCTCATGAACGCATGTACTAACTGTTCAGCATTTTGCATTGAAAGCATGTGCTGTAAATTAGATATATTTTTAAGATGATAGAATGCGGTTTTACAGATGCTAGAAACGTGGCTTTCAAATGAAAGATTGGTATCAAAGAGCACACCCAGGTTCCTCACTGACGACGAGGGCTTGACAGAGCAGTCATCAAGTGTTAGACAGTATTGTCGGTTACTACTTGTGGAGCTTTTCTGTCCAATAATTAAAAATTCAGTTTTATCTGAATTAAGTTGCAGGAAATTACTATTCATCCAATTTTTTTATATCAGCTATGCATTCCGTTAATCTTGTGTATTGGTAGGTTTCGTCAGGGCGTGAGGAAATATAGAGCTGAGTATCGTCAGCATAACAATGAAAACTAATGCCATGCTTCCTAATGATATCTCCCAGTGGTAGCATATACAGGGTGAAAAGCAACGGTCCTAACACTGAGCCTTGCGGTACCCCATACTGAACTTGTGATCGGTGTGACATCTCTTCATTTACTGCTACAAACTGATAACGGTCAGATAAGTACGATTTAAACCATGCCAAAGCAGTTCCACTAACGCCAACATAATTTTCGATTCTATTCAGAAGAATATTGTGATCGATAGTATCAAATGCAGCGCTAAGATCGAGTAACACTAATAGAGAGAAACAACCACAATCAGATGATAAGAGTAAATCATTTGTAACTCTAATTAGAGCAGTCTCAGTACTATGATACGGTCTAAATCCTGACTGGAAATCCTCACATATACCATTTCTTTCTAAAAAGGAACATAATTGTGAAGACACAGCCTTTTCTAGTATTTTTGATAGAAACGGTGAAGATGCCGCTCCTGGACCACCAAAGTAGACATCGCCTGGCCAATAGTACGGGCGGCGGTTTCCGAAGTGAATGACAATGGTTCGTGGTGAGCTTCTCCGCTTTATACCCGCACTGCGGGGCGGGGTGCACTATGCAAAGCACTCACGCCAGTGTTCATTGGCCCGTTTTCTAAATCTCGAAGCTGATAGGGGCTCCCAAAGTGATCCCCATTCGTCAGTCTAGTTCTGACGTACGTCGAACGTGACCGACTGAAAGGGAATCAGGGATTCCTCAATAGCACACCATGAAGTTGACACATTTGAAATAAACCATGTTAACAGTGCATATATAACTATATATATATATCTATATCTATATATATATATATATATATATATATATATATATATATATATATATATATAGTTTAATATATAACATAACTTAAAATTTGGAAAGGACCAGCCCCCATCTGATCTGCTGCGCTGTAGAGTAGATAACTTAATTCGAGGACGTTTACCGTTCTAAATATAATGAGAAATTACTGAATTAAGTTTTTTCCAATAGACAGCTGGTGGAGGTAAACGAATCATAAAGGAATAGAAATTGATGCGAGGAAGGATGCTCATTTTAACAACAGATATTCTAGCATGTAAAGAAGATGGAAGTTGTGTCCAATTTGCAAGTTGTTGTCAATTTTTTTTTCAAGCAATGTCCTGCAGACATGGATAAATATTTGAAGAAATGCACCACTGGAATAAAACCAGAAAATTCAAAGACCCAACACAGAAATTAAGAGGGAGCAGATATGGTTTTGTCAAGTTAATTGTGTACCCAGTTACTGAACTGATTAAATAAAACGTGGGGGACTGATTGAACTGACTTGTCTAAAAAAAAACAATGTCATCCGCAAATCAAGATATGTTATGTGAGGTGTTCTTAACCGATATAGGGAGTATAAGTTCTGACTTACTTTTTGCTTTCTATAAAGCAAAGAGTAAAGGTGAAAGAGGACAACCCTGACGAGTTCCTCTTCCAATTGGAAATCGTTGTGAACATACCTGGCCTGTGGAAGCTGAGGGATTAGCATACAGGATTTTAATCATGTTTATAAAGTTAGAGCTAAAACCTAAGTGATCTAGCACTGCCCACAAATAGTTCCACTCCAAATTGTCAAACACTTTCAATGCATCTCAAAAGAGAGTATTGCAGAGGGAGAAATCAATTGTTCTGATGAGTGAATTATATGAAGCAGTCTATGCAGGTTATCTGCGGCAGAGCGAGATTTGATAAACCCTGTTGATCATGATGAATAAGTTTGGTCATAAAGCCTTCTAGACGGCAAGCTAAACCTTTTGCATAAATTTTAACATCTGTACCAATTTGAGTGTAGGCGGTAACTAGAGCATGATGTTGAGTCCTTATCTTTTTTTAACAGAAGCGATATAATAGCTATGTTCATTTTTTGTGGAAAGGATCCTAGATCAATTGAATATTGTATCATATCCAGCATAAGTGGACCCAAACTGGACCAGAAGGTCAAATAAAGCTAAACTGGTATGCCATCAAGGCCTGGGGATTTCCCTTTGCTCATTCGTTTGACTGATGATTTTATTTCTTTTATTAAGTGATATAGGTCTAGCTAAAAACTCAGATTCTGATTCTGACAGATGTGGGAGATTAAGAGTAGATAAAAAAAGAAGTATAAGAGGTAGATTTGCATTTAGAGCTGGCGCTGTACAATTCGCAATAGAAGGAACGAAAAGTGTCATTTATACTCGTTCTGGTCAGTCAGAACTTCACCGTTCGCTGATTTCACTGCTGTAATATTGGCACATTTTTTGCTATTACAAAGTCTTATAGCTACACTGTGTGATATTTTCCCCCATCTAGTGGTGTAAAGGTATATGACCATCCAGTGAATAATAGTTTCTGTTCCTCTCAATTTCGATTTCGTTTCAACTCCTACGGTGGCCGATTTAGTCATGGCTTCCAGTTCGACCTCTTCGGTGACTGTTGCTTCAAGTGATGAGGTTACTTTTGAAAACTATTATAATTTGCAGTTATTTAATTTGCCAAATGATCTATGATTAAATTAATCTATGTAAAATGAATAATAGTTTTACGTTTTCGTTATTTTTTACCATTTCATTGCTAACATTAGCTATCAGGTTCCCAGACGAATGCAAGCTAATCTTAGTAAAGGAACTTTTATCAGTGCTATCGTTATTCTGTATACTGTAAGACATCACTAGCGTAAGGCAAACAAATTATAATGCAATTAAAATATTAATCTCATGTTATCCGTCATAGAACACGGATTTATGTTATAAGGTAAACAATACTTTTTCATCATTGACGCGAGGAAAACTATCCTAGACGTTGTTCTAGTGTTATGCACAGCACACCATGATATAATTAGCCAAGCAACAATAAAACTTCCAATATACACAAATAGGCTGCATTAATATTACCTGTCGAGAAGAAAGCAGGCAACGTCGGCGTTCATTTTAAAATCGTTGCTCCTCATGAGCTCTTTCCATCTTGGAAAGGCCACTCCAATATTTATTTTGTCTTGTTGATTTGCCTGTTGCGTTGCCGTCTTAATTCTCTTTTCCGCTTCCTTGGCGACTGTGATACATATCCCGCAATATTACTAGGTCCCCGACCCGGGTCGAATTCGGTAATCAATTCCGGGACGTGGTTGCTTTCACACAGAAGGCGCCCTGGCTATGTTCCGGGAATATTGCGGGTCCGGCGTGCAGTGTGAAAGGGGATTAAGAGTGATCCTCCGTCATCATATAGCAGCCTTAAGCAATCCTCCTCTTCACATTCGACACGGTGCCATCGAGTGTAAAAACGCGAAAAGCGAAGCTTGAATTTACGGGGATATGTCCCTCTTTGGCTAATGTACTTTCAATATGGAGGAGCAACATGGCGACCGCCATCCGAACCCCTAACACTTATGTATTTTCAATGGTTTATTATAAAATTACGAGAATACATTATTACTTGAAAGAAGTAAATATACATTAATGAGCACATATATTTTTGAAAGAACTAAGTGATTTTAGCTAAGAATAAACTAAAAAGTTACACAGTGTAGCTTTAAAGCCAATAGATGGCTAGGTCTGCTACCTTGAAAAATAATAGTTTTGTCTGGATCTTTGAATAAGAAATTCAGCTTTGTATCTATATAATAAATTCAGTTCTTTCCTAACAGTTTCAATTTTGGCTGCAGTACTATCAGAAAAAAAGAGTTGGTTTACCTGTTCTAGTGATCGGAGTTCAGATTCTTAGTCATAGATTTTCTTAAGGTGAGTTTTTTTGCGAAAAGAAGCATATTAAATCAAGAAATTCCTTATAAAACACTTTGTCGCTTCCCGCAGTATTCGTCATCTACCGAGCCTTTGTTGATGTCAATAAATTCACAAAATGTAGACCTGAATTGATCACAAAAAAACTAATCTTTTAATAGATTTGTATTAAAACGCAACATGGGGGCTCGCGGAGGTCTCTGGGTAATTGAAAGCTTCAAAAAATTGCTACTATGGTCTGACAGAGAGGGGAGAAATGTCGTCTTAATGTATCATTGAAGTCAATGGAGAGAAAACAAAAATGTAGTCGATCCGTGAATATGATTTGTGTCTGAAATCTTAGCAGTAGCAAGCAAAACGGTTTTGCACGACTAGTGTAACGTTATACATAGAACAAAAATGGAGTAACCGTTAGCGCATTTGAATGACGAAGCACTCTTTGTGAGAACGCTAGGTTTATGTCTGGGTGGTTTTACAATAAACAAACGGACACCTATAGTGGTCAGCTAAACAAATGTATTTAAACACACACCATAGATCACATGGTCCATTGATAAATGAACTAACGATATACACGATCATGTTGTTTACTGATGTTTACTTACGCGACGATAGCCAACAGCATAGACATTTGAAGCAGTTTTACTCCTGCTTACCGCCTGCTTCTAAAGCACAACCACAAACCTTTATTGTCACCACTCCATCAAAAACACACTTTTTTGGTAACTGTTGATTTCGTGAAGTCCTGTGGCAGCAGTGACCGTGGAGATCCACTTTTGCGACGGGACTGAAGCGTGATGTTGTGCCTCTTCCCGTCATTTCTGCGTTCAAATCGGTTCAAATGCAGCGCTGCCTTCCCAGAATGCTGTGCTGAAGTTGGATCTGGAGACCACCTCATAATATTTATTGTTGCATCTATGAACATCCTCCTTCTGCAAAAGAGATTCCTGGATTAAAGCAATGTCCACCTTTCTTCGACGCAGTAAATCTAAAAAACGTGTACGTTTATGGGGGCCGTTTAAACCATTTACATTACAACTTAGTATATTCAACTCAGTCATAAGTATCCAGCAGAAAAGTGAGTTGCACAAATGAGACAAAGTAAAACCACTGCAAGTGAATTATCCCGAGTCTACCTTTAACTAGGGATGGAACGAAATATCGTTTGACAAAATATCGCGATACAAAACGTGACGAAACGCATCGAGGTCGAAAAAAATGGATCGCGAAATAAAGATAGATCGCACTGCTGCATGATTTGCGTAGTATACAAGTTAAATAATTTAGTGTATTATATGTGTGTGTGGGGGGGGGGGGCAGACATAACAAAACGCAGCGCGCATTTTCTGTTTGATCTAGTTGGAAAAAGTGAGAGCAGTCAGACAAAGGATGTAGCAGCAAACATTAATAGGGAAAGAAAATGGTTGACATTAGCATTAATATTCTAAACCAAAAATGCAGTTATTGCCTACATAAACTACCATACTTTCTGTTTAATTTTTATTAGACTCCAGAAAGAAAAGGGCGTTTTTTCACTGAGCACATTCTCTGCAGTCTGAGCGCGATGCACTGCAGCTCACTCGCTCATGTCTGAGGTAAAATCATTAACACCATCACCCGCTTACAGTACACGTGTTTTATTGAACTAAATACAGTACAATCGGCTAAAACGAATGCACAGGTTACTTTCCTGAACAAGCGCGCTCCCGAGTCGTCCGTGTTCTTCACACTGTCCACGTGAATAGCGGCAGTTCGGCGCGCACACGCAAAATACCGGCAGTTCAATAGAGAATGCGGATCTCTTAAAGGGGCCGCACTATTTTCCTACTCGTGTAATATGGACCTCCTCCAGGTATGGTTTGGTTCTGGTGCGCTCACTGGTACACATTAACAAATTTTCATACAAACTGTGCCCTGCTCTGAATTAAACTGCCAGTGTAAAAACTAAGTGAGAAATCACTACTTACTCATTATTTTTAAGTGTAGGCTTAAGAGACATGAACAATTTCTTAGATAAACATATCTATGACCTTTGATGTGTCTAGTCTTCATGCTGTATTGATTATTATTGAATAAGTATGGTTTCACTAATAATAAATGTACATTTGCATAAAGCATGCATATTTGTCCATACCCATGTTGATTAGAGTATTAAAAACTTAATTTAAACTTAATTTAAGACACATTTACAATTGCTAAAAAGGTGCAATTAAATTGCCATTAATCGTGAGTTAACTCATGACAATCATGCAGTTAATCACGATTCAATATTTTAATCGATTGACAGCCCTACAGTGCCCTCCACAATTATTGGCACCCCTGTTTAAGATGTGGTCACGGACTTCTAAAAATTCTCCTTTTTTTTTTAAACAACATAGAACCAAAATGCAAAAAAAGAGAAAAATCCTACCTTTCGTTTAAGTACATTACTTAGGTGGTAAAAAAAAAAAAAATCACAGATTTGGAAAGAAAAAAATATATTTTGATATCGTATCGTATCGTATCGTGGCGTATCGTATCGTAACCCTGGCATATCGAGGTGCATCGTATCGTGAGTTTAAGTGTATCGTCCCATCCCTACCTTTAACCCTTCCCTCCGCCCCGAAAAAACCCTTTAACTTAAAGAAAACCCACCCTATAGAACTGTTAAAGACTGGAGTAAGAACAAACCCCAGTCTGTCGACCTCCCCTGTCATTATCAGTGACAGCAACATAACAGCCTGTACAACATTAGTACACCGCTGTTAGCCCTAGTGTAAGAGGACAGAATAAATTTGAATTTGCAATTTGAACAGTAATGAAGTGGGGTAAAACAAATAAGAAGAAAAAAAAAGAAAAATGGAAGAAAAAATAAGAAGAAGATTTATACTCTGTAAAGAGGAAGTGGATGTAATTGAAACCTGTATTTTAGTGATAGCTTGTCTCCTAGCTTCCAAGAGAGGGAGGGAAAAGAGACCGCCAGCAGACGACCATCACATGCCAAGTTTGTTTTGGAGTATTAAGTCAGGAGTCAAATCACTCAGTATCAATAATCCCTTCTTGTGCAACGTCCATCCTCGGAGAATGAGATCCGGTAATCGAGTCGGCGCACTTCATCCGAGTATAGTAGTTACTATACTATAATAGTAGTCCGAGAGTATAGTAGTTTAGTCGCCGTGTTTCATGACAACCTTCAGCGTAGCTGAATACTGAAGAAAGGTCTGCAGGCCTGCCTCTTTCAGTTCCTTCCGTATTATAGAGAAGGAACTCCGCTTCTTTAGCCTGGATGCCAGCCGAACATAGCCCCGCCCACAAATTTTTTTGGTCGGGCGGTTCGGTCTGGACTCGATCCATAGAGGAGTAATTATAGGAGTAACAGAAACTGTTCGGACCAATGAAATCATCAAGGCGGGCTTTAGACGATGACAGACAGATGATAAACAGTAATGTAATCATGCACGCGTTCTCTGGAAAAAAAATGCTCTTTGGGTAAAATGTTTGTTATTTTGGCAAGGTTGCCTGCTAAAATTCACACTCATGGGTCTATATATCACATAATAGTCGCTTCAACCCGCGGACATAGAAAACAACCCGTGGAAAAAAAACGCGGACTTGGCAACACAGTGCAGTTGAGCTCTGTTGACATTTGACAATGCGTCGCTTTGTTGCTCTGACTGGTTGTAGGACGTTGCTGTCCAATTGAGGTCTTTCCTGGTTCGGTTGAATCACAGCCCAATGGAGCAGTTTCAGACTCATATTCTGACTAGAATTGAGTATGACCACGTCAGGCTACCGCTTCTTTGCCGTCGTGGGAGAAAAGTCGGGGAAGAAACTCAGCATTGCACCGTCGTTTGATTTTACAGGACCATGGCATTTTTCATGTAGTAAGTGGGTGCATATATGACAAAAAACACCTTATCCTAAGGTGGGGGGGCAATTCTGCCACAATTATGCGCGTGCAAGATCATATTTTGAGTGCGCAAAAGGACATTTCGCACACGTGTGAACTGAGTTTTGTGGAGAAATGTTCGTCTCGCGAATAAGAACGTATTTAGACGGAACAAAAATTAATTTTGCATTTAAAATAAGCTTATTTGGATGTGGGCCATGTTCTCTTTCTTTCATCTGTGCAACGTCTCAGTTGCTTGTGCACGACTGCTTGACGCTTTGCTTAGTTGCTCAACACAACTCAACGTTACAATATGACATAATTTTTATAATTATTATTATTATATTATAATTATTATTATTAATGTGTATTATTATATAATTTATTTAAAAAAATAAAAAATAAAAACATTCACGACAGATGTTCTGTAAAAAGAAAAAAAAATATTGTGCTAAAAAGGCCTGGATAACTAATTTTACATACTATTTAGGATGTATAGTGTGCACATTGCAATGCAAGCTTGTTCTTCCTCACTGCAAAAAAAAAAAAAAAAACATACATACATACAAATATAACATTAAGTGAAGATCTTGGGTTTGACCCCAGACACTACTTTGTGGCTTACACACCCAAGATTTTCACTTACTGTTATATTTGCATTTGTGTAATTGTTACCCACATAACTAGGCATTTTTTGCAGTGAGAAAGAACAAGCCTGTATTTAAATGTGTATACTATCTAGGGCTGCACAATTTGGGGAAAATATATAATTGCGATTTATTCTGGGTAAAATTGCAATTGCGATTTAAAATGCGATTATTATTATTATTATTATTAATTTTTTTTTACAAATGAAAAGTGTGTGTATATAACATTTTGTGTTTATATATTAATATGACTAATAATAATTATTATGATTATTATTACTGCTAAGAATATTTTTACAAATAAGAAATATTACCATTACAATAACATTTTAATGATTACAAATTAAAATAGAGTAAGTCAACTCAACTCTTAAACAATATGATAATACTAATACTAATTATTTTTGTTAATTATTATTATTATTATTTTTGTAATGTTTTACAGAAAACTTATTTTACAAAAACTGCTGGGTTACCTATTAATATGCAGACAGCCTATGACTAAAGAAACACTAGAAAGGTCTAAGCCTAAGGAGTTATTGAGAAAAAAAAGGAATTATATATATATATATATATATATATATATATATATATATATATATATATATATATATATATATATATATATAAACTTTATCTATATAGCGCTTTTACAAATGATGATTGTTTCAAAGCAGCTTCGCAGTGTTAAACAGGACAATATTGCAACAAAATTTGATTTGGCTAGTTTATAGAATTAAATATGACCTAATTAATAAATTTAATTTGTATATTTAGTTGAATAACTTGGATCATAATTTTAGTGTCCCCAACTGAGCAAGCCAAGTGAGGCTTTAGGTAATGACTAACATTATATAAACAAGCAATATCGTTGACGAAAAAAGACAAGTCTAAAATGTGGTTTAAAAAATAAAAACTTGAACAAAAACCACTGGTTTTGGTTCTGTTAGAGGGAAAGAAGAGCATTCGTGCTTGCGATTGCCAGATTTCAGTCATTTAAATCCCCAATCAGAGCTTTTCTGTGAAAAGGACACGTACAATCTGGCAACCATATGCAAGCTCTCTCTCTCTCTCTCTCTCTCTCTCTCTCTCTCTCTCTCTCTCTCTCTCTCTCTCTCTCTCTCTCTCTCTCTCTCTCTCTCTCTCTCTCTCTCTCTCTCTCTCTCGCGCGCGCGCGCGCGCATTTTAGCAATCTCCATTTGAGATGTTCTGCTTAAAGTGTCATTCAGTCGCTCTGTGTTCTGTCAGGACTCACGAGCCGCTTCGCTGAACATGTGAACTGCTGTGTGCTGTGATCTGCTGAAATAAGCCAATCAGAGCAAAGCTCAACATAAATATCCATGACTCTTCCAAATAAGGCAAAAACAGAGCATTACATCCTAGGGACAATTTATAGGGTTGTAAATGGACCTGTAAAACTGTATCTGGACCATTTTTGCCCTTAAATAAGCCACATACCCTCTATGTAGATATCAGAACAATTTAACATATTGTTTCAACTAGGGCTGAACAAATATTCTGTTTTAACATCGACATCGCGATGTATGCGTGAGCGATAGTCACATCGCCGGAACATGCAATGTGAAGGGTAGTAGCCCTTGGTGTATTAAGAGAATGGTAGCACGCAGTGAACACAAGTTTTTTGCTGGAGTGACATGCACCTTCCGCGTGCCTACACAGTGATTGGTTCGCTGTGCCGGTGCTCACCGCTCACGGCCAAACATTCACTGCTAAATATGTGCGACGAAGTAGCCTGGCTTTGCCCTCCTACGTACTTCCGCTCAATTTTCATTTTCCTTCAGTACTACGTCTGGGACTGCTGTGTAGTCTTAGGTTTTCTCCGAACCAATTTTTACCGGTCCAATCAGTGAACAGAAGGAGTGGCTGAGAACGATGATGCTGATGTCAAGCGCTAGTTTGAGATGTAGTTTATGGAAGTAAAACTGTGCCACTGGATTTTGAATTCTAATTTTTAGCACTGAATTTTTTTACATCGAATTTTTAACACTGAATTTTATTTTGCATCTAAATCAGACTTTGAATTTTAAAAGCCATCGAATTTCTAGCTCTGTTTTTTTTTGACTATGACATTTTTTCAATGTTTTAAAAAAATTCAGTGTAAAAAGAAATTCAACGTCTCAAAAAATTCAGTGTAAAAAAATTCAACGTCTCAAAAGATTCAGTGTAAAATAATTCAACGTCTCAAAAAATTCAGTGTAAAATAATTCAACGTCTCAAAAAATTCAGTGTAAAAATATTCAGAGTCAACATCCGGGTAACCAAGGAGAAGCAATCGATCCCTGTATCAAATCATCCAACATCCAGCCAATCATTTACGCTCCATTGGTCATGAGTAAACTCACTGAAGCGCCATCGTGTGTGTTCTGAGCCATGCTGCTGAGCTCTGGAGCTCACCTGAAGTGAACTTCCCCGCCAGTGCCGTTTCTAGTCATAGGCAAACTAGGCGGTCGCCTAGGGCGCCAACAGCTGGGGGGCGTCAATGAGCTCCCGCCCCAACAAGATTTTTTAGTTATTTCATATATATTTTATTATTAATATTTCGTACTTTTTCTATTTCAAGGCATTATGATTAGTTGCGATTATTGGAGTGAAGTCGCCATGGTGATAGTGGAGCTGCTGTAATGAAATGAGATCATGTAGAGGGCGGCAGGGAACGTCGTCATCCGTGGCATTGTAACGCTTGTGTCCGAGTGAAAAATGCGGATAGCTCACTTAATGTAACTGTAGTGGATGCAAACACGGAGGCGATTAACATCAAACAGATCGCACTTTATTCCCCGCTGAACTCTCATCACAAACTCCCTTTCCATCCACAGCATTACTTAATAAAACAAAATAACTGTTAGCAACAGAAAACAGAAAATAATCCCCACACATGGGAGCTCAAGACTCAGTGCGCACATTCACAAAATGCAGACTTCCTTTGCAGGGAGCGCTCGCAACTCTTAAAGGGGCCACACTATATTTCTACTCGTTACAGCGTGCTTTAGTTTCATCATCATGAAAAGGTCAAAGCCATCAGGGGCTCAGTATCGTAAAAAGAAAGCGAAATATACAGGTATAGCCTACTTATTGGTTACTTGTTCTCTACTAAGCTGGTCCCTCTATCATAATGTTGAGCAAAACATTACACTGAATATTAGTACTGGACGGACCACACGCCATGCTCATTTCAGGTGCAGAACATTATAGCAGTTAATTTGAATAATTTTTTTTTTACATCAGAGATAGCTGTTTAGTGTAAATTGATCAAGTAGGCTAATACTGTCATAACCATGGGCGTCACTAGGCCCTTTTTTATGAACTTATGCATCAGCCCCCCCTAAAAAAATATGTGATTAACCTTTAAAACATGAAACTGGCGCAAGGCTTCGGCTACTGCTTCGTCCCGTCTTTTAGTCTTTGTGTCACTGTGTTCTTCAATCCGCAGCGGCGCCGAGTGACATGGTTTTCAAGCTATTGTTATCTAATTTTTTGGCCTTCAGAACATCTTAAAATACACATATGTAGATCATAGAAATCAAATTTTTCTCGGGGGAGCATGCCCCCGAACCCCCCAACATCTGTGATCTCAGAGATAATAAACCTAGCTACATTATTCGATTAATGCATGTACAATATGCCCATGAAATAAGGAAGTCATATTTACTTAATAAGTTGAAGTAAAAAAAAAAAAAAAAGGGTGCAACATATGAATCTCGCCTAGGGTGCCAGAAAGGCTAGAAACGGCCCTGTTCCCCGCCTTCCTGTTTCAGCATCACATGACCAATGGAGCGTAAATGATTGGCTGGATGTTGGATGATTTGATACAGGGATCGATTGCTTCTCCTTGGTTACCCGGATGTTGACTCTGAATATTTTTACACTGAATTTTTTGAGACGTTGAATTATTTTACACTGAATTTTTTGAGACGTTGAATTATTTTACACTGAATCTTTTGAGACGTTGAATTTTTTTACACTGAATTTTTTGAGACGTTGGATTTCTTTTTACACTGAATTTTTTTAAAACATTGAAAAAATGTCATAGTCAAAAAAAAACAGAGCTAGAAATTCGATGGCTTTTAAAATTCAAAGTCTGATTTAGATGCAAAATAAAATTCAGTGTTAAAAATTCGATGTAAAAAAATTCAGTGCTAAAAATTAGAATTCAAAATCCAGTGGCACAGTTTTACTTCCATAGTAGTTCAGTAATGGCAGCGGAGAAAGATGCAAACTAAACCATTCATTTCATTGTGGCACCGCTGCCAAATTTCCAGAAGTTAAAGCCCCGAGCAATAACAGTCTTTGCTGGGGTTTGTTGGTGGTCCTCCAACAGGGTAAATTCGGAAAAAGTTTGATTTTCCAGATCGCTTCGACGGTAACTGTTTCTCGTGGGGTCGGAAGGTATTGCCATCATTTAAGTTACAGGGACTGGTCAGTTATTTTATTGCCATCCGTCTCTCACCACCCGCGTTAAAATCATCGGCCGAGTTACCTACTGCTTTTGACAAACGCAAGGTCGTGTTGATGTAATAACTGTCCGAATCCACATCTCTGAGTTTTCAACATTATATCACTTCAAAATTCACTGTTTGTAATCATTTTCATCAATAAATCACAATCCGAATGCACGAGTTTTAGGTTTTATCCTATAGTTTTATTACTGAGGTGGCATGCACATGTGCACTTTTATTTTGTCGGATTTCCATGAGTGAAACAGGCGAAGGGCGCATGACATACGTCACGACCAAACGTTAGCGATTGGTTATAGCAGATCCAGAGTGGCTCAGGGCAGATCCAATAGTTTTAAACCTCAACAGGGTGCCCGTCTTCGCGGAAATAAACCCTTGTCACTGGAGAGTGGCCAGACTATATGTACAAATGAAATGTATGAGAGTCTGGTAAAACTAGGCTAGCGACAAAGGATCCGCCACAAAAAAAAAGAAAAGGTTTCGTACCAGAAATAATCTTTTTGAGACTATTTCGGCTACAAAGAGGAGGATGTTGACCAAAAAGAGGTACTTTGCATGGAGTGGCAGAAAGTTGTGGCCACAATACAAGAAAACACCACCAATTTGTCTGATCACTTAAAATGGCAGCACAAAGCTCTTTATGACGAATACAAAGCAGGGCTCGACATTGACGCTTGTCTGGGACAAGTGGATTTTTTGAAGGGACAAGTGAAAGGGAATTTTACTTGCCTGACGGACAAGAGCCTGATTAAAACCAAAATGCAAGAGTGTTTGTGCATTAATTTAGTGTAAGTGGTGATCGATAGTGGATAATTTATAATGAACTGACGATAATAAGGTCACGCTGTTGACGCTCGTGCAGCCTCTTAAGGAGAAATTACAACATTTGAGCGTTTTCATGAATACCATCACGACTGAAAATGACACTGACTTTCAAGAAGTCTCTTGTATTGCGTATGGGAAAAACTAATTGGCTACGCGCTGATTGGCTGTCCTGTTGCAACTGCAGGAACCTATGGCGAGGCGGCTGAGAGAGTGAGCCAGCAAGGGTCGCTGAAAAATCCTAAAGAGGTCGCCTGAATTAGCATATTATGGCTATAAAAGATTTCATATATTTTCATATATTTCAGCCATAGGATTTCAGATTTAATCTCCTTCAGCAAACTTATCCTTCGCTAATCTTCAGAATTTTGAAGCCGCTGTCGAAACACACATCGAAACACACACACATCGAAACACACGTCGAAACGAAGGGGAACTTCTCTGCAGCCCTGAGGACGCTGGATTCCCGCCTGAACTCCGCCTTCAGCCGCCTGCTGTTCCAGCTGCGCCATCCGGTGTTATATCATTTATTATCTATGTGTGTGTGCTTTCACCGCTGTAACGCAGATTTTTAAAAGAACAAATGAGCGCTGTTGCAGTTCTGTAGACTAGACATGCGAAACATTATTGGATAATTCTTGTAACTGACATTTCTCTGGGCCAATCGGAATCTTAGCACTTGTGTCAGAATCTTGAACCACACAGCATCAACTGAGCTCGCCATTGAATGAGACGCCTGGCTACCACGCGAGTCTGACGGATGGAAGGAACAAAGCTTAGTATTCAATTCAAGTATGGGCGTAGATTATGTGTCCCCCCACTTTTAATAAAGTGTATTTTCATCCCCCGCACTTTTACAGGGTCTCACCGATCCTAGTCGACCCGCTCCGAGCGGGATTCGAACCAGCGTTACCTGCGCGAGGGCAGGCAAGTTAACAGGGACGCTAAAGGCGCTTTCTCTACCTCTGTTGATTGCGCACTTCTTGAGGTCACGGGCAAGTGTATTTATACATAGAAACTAGTGTTGCACGATATAACGGTACTAGAAAAGTATTGCGATACCCTGCTATTACAAACGGTAGGATATGGACTTTTATTAGTACCGGTACTTTAAGGAGGACAGCGCTAACATGAGCTGTATTTCTTAATTTGAGTGGATGTGTAACAGCAGGTGTCAGGACGTGTGTGCAGAGCTCCGCTTCCACCGCTCACTAAACATTGGAAGTAGAAGAGTTAAATAAATACACACAGTGCATTATAAAAAAGCAACAGAAATATGCGCGCATGACAAGAAAAAGCGCAGCGCGGGACGTTCTCGAGCCGGACTCTGACCTGAAGCGCGCGCACGTGCCTTTCAGACAATTAATTTTATTCGTATCTATGAGGAGGGCGCTCTCACAGAAAGTCCAAAAGCGGATTCGTAAAAACTTAAGCCTAGTTCAGACTGCATGATTTTCAAACTCGTCGGGTCACTGCTCTTTACACACTGTATGACTATCTGGGGTATCATTCAGTCACTGCTGTGTTCACGTTGCACGATGGTTTGACGACAGAGGAGTTCACACTGCATGACTGAACAAAAGGAAGAATCGCCGACAACTCTCTCTCCCATGCGCAAACTACGTTTCCCAACTGCACATGCGATGTGACAAGTAAACAACGCGAGATCACACGTGCGTCAGACCGGAGTTCTCGCGCGAGACTTGGAATTGTTATTAAAAACGATAAACTGCAAAAAGTTTGCTTTAAATTGTATGTGCACTGATTCGTGCAGAAAAAGTGGAAGAAATTGTTGAAGAGAAAGAGGGAGCAAAGATTGGTTTCTGCAAAGACAGTTTGAGGTAAATAAATATTTTTGAAGTGCTGCTGCTGCGGCTGGATGTGCAAATGTTTGTCCTATGTTTCTGTTTGATAGAATTGTAAATATATCTATTAAAATACTGATATTCTGCTCTATTAGCTACTCCTCCCTGAACCTCCCACTGCCCTGTATCTCACTCTTTCATTGGCAGTCGGTCATCGCCGATGTAATTTTCAGTCAGAACGCAGTTCACACAGCAGGAGTTTCAATCGCCGACAGGTCCTGATTCTCTCCTGGCGATTCTCTCTGATTGCGTCTTTGATTATTCACACTGCGTGATTGTCGGCGATTTCACAAAACCTGTCGGTGACTCAAAATCGGGGCAAAAATCGGGCAGCGTGAACTAGGCTTTACTGTCACACTGGAGATGCACCTGAAGGAAAACAATCGTTATGAGCTGAAACGTGATGACAACACAAGACGATTGCGACAATATATGCTTTGTGTGTTATTCAAGCCATCTTATTTTAGGCTATTTATTGACAATAAAGTAGGCCTTTATCATATGAATTATCCAGTGCTAACTGACAGCTTTTTAAATGTTTATCTTCTTCTCACCAAAGCTGCATTTATTTAATCAAAAATACAGTTAAAACAGTAATATTGTGAAATACCATTACAAATGTAAACAGCCTTTTTCTATGTGAATAAAGTAAAGTGTAATTTATTCCTGTGATCAAAGCTGAATTTATCATTATTACTTCAGTCTTCAGTTTCACATGATCCTTCACTAATCATTCTCATATGAAGATTTAATGCTCAAGAGACATTTATGATTATTATCTGTGTTGAAAACAGTTAAACAGTTAAAAATGTTATGGAAACCATGATACATTTTATTTTTCAGGATTCTTTGATGATAAGTTCAATGGACAGCATTTATTTGCATTTATTAAATCAATTATTATCTTTTGTAATATTAAAAATAACACTTGTGATCAATTTAATATAGCCTATGTCTGATCAAAAAAAGTATTAATTTGTCTCTTTTTTAATTTTACCACAAATATTTGAATGGTATGTTTGGTGGTTTTCACAAAAATGAAGCTGCACCATGAGCAGCAAAACTGTTTTCAACACTGATAATAGTCATAAATGTTTGTTGAGCATCAAATCCTAATATGAGAATGATTAGTGACACTGAAGACTGGAGTAATGATGATAAATTCAGCTTTGATCACAGAAATAAATGACACTTTACTATATATTCAAGTAGTGAACAGATGATGTACATCAGAATAATATTTCACTGTATTACATTTTTTTACTGCATTTTTAATTAAATAAAGGCAGCATATATATATATATATATATATATATATATATATATATATATATATATAGAGAGAGAGAGAGAGAGAGAGAGAGAGAGAGAGAGAGAGAGAGAGAGAGAGAGAGAGAGAGAGAGAGAGAGAGAGACAGAGAGAGAGGTGCAATCCAGAAGGTGACATGCAGCCAAGTGCAAGAGAGCTTGTGAAACACTCGTCCAAGCTAAGAGAAAAAATAAATAAATGTTTTTAATGTCTGTCAGTCTTTTTTATTTGTGTGTTATGTGAAATATATTTTTGTGATTCACTGTTTTCTACATAAAATCATCCTACATAATGTAAAGAACATTCTGTTAAAATATAACCTTGATATCTCTAATATTAACTGAGTATGGCTATGTTAAAAAAAATTTGTATTTCAGGTTCAGAAAATCATTTTTTTAAATAATTATCAACATAATTATCCTGAATATCAGCCATATACCACATTAAAGCTGAGATTCTCCCATTTTCAGTGATATGACATTTATGGGAAAATTCTTAGTTTTGTAAAACAGGCCTGTTTATTATGATGCGTATGTCCAAAAAGCACAAAAACATTCAAACGAATTGGGGTACAAGAGTTTGATTGTAGCAACAATTACCAAGTCAATTAATTGAAATTATTTGTATAACTATATTAATAAAATTAAATATCCATGGAAAAAGTCATTAATATATAAATTAGGGCCGGGACTCGATAAAAAAAAATCTAATTAATTAGAGGCTTTGTAATTAATTAATCGAAATTAATCGCATTTTAATTGCATATACAGGGAGTGCAGAATTATTAGGCAAGTTGTATTTTTGAGGATTAATTTTATTATTGAACAACAACCATGTTCTCAATGAACACAAAAAACTCATTAATATCAAATCTGAATATTTTTGGAAGTTTTAGTTTTTAGTTTTAGCTATTTTAGGGGGATATCTGTGTGTGCAGGTGACTATTACTGTGCATAAGTATTAGGCAACTTAACAAAAAACTAATTTATACCCATTTCAATTATTTATTTTTACCAGTGAAACCAATATAACATCTCAACATTCACAAATATACATTTCTGACATTCAAAAAACAAACAAAAACAAATCAGTGACCAATATAGCCACCTTTCTTTGCAAGGACACTCAAAAGCCTGCCATCCATGGATTCTGTCAGTGTTTTGATCTGTTCACCATCAACATAGCGTGCAGCAGCAACCACAGCCTCCCAGACACTGTTCAGAGAGGTGTACTGTTTTTGATGATGGACCACAGGTTCTCAATGGGGTTCAGATCAGGTGAACAAGGAGGCCATATCATTAGATTTTCTTCTTTTATACCCTTTCTTGCCAGCCACGCTGTGGAGTACTTGGACGCGTGTGATGGAGCATTGTCCTGCATGAAAATCATGTTTTTCTTGAAGGATGCAGACTTCTTCCTGTACCACTGCTTGAAGAAGGTGTCTTCCAGAAACTGGCAGTAGGACTGGGAGTTGAGCTTGACTCCATCCTCAACCCGAAAAGGCCCCACAAGCTCATCTTTGATGATACCAGCCCAAACCAGTACTCCACCTCCACCTTGCTGGCGTCTGAGTTGGACTGGAGCTCTCTGCCCTTTACCAAACCAGCCACGGGCCCATCCATCTGGCCCATCAAGACTCACTCTCATTTCATCAGTCCATAAAACCTTAGAAAAATCAGTCTTGAGATATTTCTTGGCCCAGTCTTGACTTGGTGGTCGACTTTCTGCCTTTCTTACCTTGGCCATGTCTCTGAGTATTGCACATCTTGTGCTTTTGGGCACTCCAGTGATGTTGCAGCTCTGAAATATGGCCAAACTGGTGGCAAGTGGCATCTTGGCAGCTGCACGATTGACTTTTCTCAGTTCACGGGCAGTTATTTTGCGCCTTGGTTTTTCCACACGCTTCTTGCGACCCTGTTGACATTGAATTTTGAATGAAACGCTTGATTGTTCGATGATCACGCTTCAGAAGCTTGGCTATTTTAAGACTGCTGCATCCCTCTGCAATATATCTCACTATTTTTGACTTTTCTGAGCCTGTCAAGTCCTTCTTTTGACCCATTTTGCCAAAGGAAAGGAAGTTGCCTAATAATTATGGACACCTGATATAGGGTGTTGATGTCATTAGACCACACCCCTTCTCATTACAGAGATGCACATAACCTAATATGCTTAATTGGTAGTAGGCTTTCCAGCCTATACAGCTTGGAGTAAGACAACATGCATAACGAGGACGATGTGGTCAAAATACTAATTTGCCTAATAATTCTGCACTCCCTGTAAATATTTGACCTGAGAACAGTGAGAAGTAATTTTTCACATGGATTTTTAGAATAACCATTGAATAATGACTGAATACATTAGCTTAATCAACAACATATTTGTTGGCTGTTATTTCAAATAATGC